>NW_025780992.1:0-16641 GCF_021130785.1 Homalodisca vitripennis | reverse complement strand
GGTAGCATCGGTTGACGGCACATATTTGTCAAAAGCTTATGATATATTTCTGGTTCGGATACAAAAAAGGCACTAAAATACAGTTTTCTTTGTGGAATCTCTCTTCACAACATTGCATATAAACACACAAAACTGGCTTTTCTTGTAATCGACGGAGGAATTATTTCTAAGAAAGAAATTGATCGACCCATTCTAGGTATGATAAAAAGTACAAAGGGGGTATTTCAGAAGGGTTAAAACATGTGAAAACGATGTGTATCCGAAACTTTTTTGCCCGGATCATATATTTTTTATCAAAAACTCGGAAACGATTACTGATTAGTCGCCGCTTTTAGGTTATTCATATAATTTGCTGACGCTGAGTTGTCTTTAGGTTGGTTTTAAATGTGTACAACTCAGAGGAAATAAAATCCGAAAAAAATATCGCTTTCGTGTTTGTAAACCTTTTTAATATCCTTTGCTGTTTCGACGTCCACCAAAAATAGAAAGGACGAAGTTTGATTTCATCCTCAAGACAAATATTTCTCATTGCGTTTAAGAAAAACCAGTTAGTGTTTTTTCTCAGTGCAATGAAGTTTAATAACTTCATCTCAATACAATGGCAAATTTTACTCTCGGCTTCTTGGGGGACTGCAACCTTTGAAGTACGTATAATATTATTTAAATAAGGCAGACTCTTTAATTGTATAAGTAGATATGAATGTGAGGTGTTCTAGCTCACTTTTGGGACAGTCAGAAAATCAACGTAAAATACTGTTTAAAGGACAATAAACTAATCTGTAACTCACGAATGAAAAATTAACCGAATCTATAGCTGTTTTTACTGTTCATTGTAGGCTTCTAATTTCTAAGCTGTTTTAATGAAAAAATCCAGAAATCTTCGAAATCTTTATTCCACGAAGTTAATTGTAACACAGTCTTTATCTTTAATAGTCTTCTTTCCAGTAACAACCAAGTGTAATTTTTCATTTTTGTTCAATTCTTTAATCTTTTTTTCATCCAAAACAGTCAAAAATCTGTTTTGGCAAGTGTACTTTACAATCTTCCAACTCGGCAATTATTGTAAACCCGAATTTATCTTTCATTTTCTCCAAATTCACAATTTTGTATTTTCTTATTTTCTTCTAATTCTATTAATTTCTTGTATTCTTTGAATGTTAAATCACCAACCTTATTCAACTCTTGTAACAGTGCCATTTACATAGAAAAAAATTAATACTTCTACACTTTTAAGGTGAAAAATCAACACTATACTTCCAAAATACACAAAAAACCGGGGTTTTGACCCTAAAAACGTGTTTTTAGGGTCAAAACCACAGCTCTTAAGGTGCATATATACTAGAGTTTTTTTTGAAAAATCCTGAAAATCTACTGAATTTTCTCTAATTATTGCGAATTTTTAGCTTTAAAGTTGATAATGTGAACGATATTTCTCGAAAAATCACTACAAAATTTGAAATTTAAAAAATCTCTAAATAAAATTTTTTCTATATAAATAGAAGAATCAAAGGCTGTTTAACCATAAATTGTGCTGATTTGTATCAAATTTTAGTAAAAATCTGTACTTTTCACAAGTGTTAGTTAAACAAATTTTTCTTCTTTAAATAGAATGAATCAAAGGCTGTTCAAACCATAAATTGTGCTGATTTTTATCAAATTTTGATAAAAATCCTTAGAAATCTACTGAATTATTGCTATTTTTCAGCTTAATAAAAAGATATTTTACTAAAAAGTAAAAACTTGGCAGATTCAAATTTTTCCCTATTTAAATGGAGAGGAAAAAGATATCCTGCCCGTACTGCAAAAAAGATGTTTTCGAACATTCATTTTACCCGACATTATAAGTCGAAAAATCATTTGAAGAACAAAGAAATTTATAATAAAGAACTAAATTATTTGAGGACTTGGCTAAAGAGAATCAAATCGATGGTCACGAGAAGATGTACAATATAGAAAAATTGCGTGAACTAAAGAAAAATTTTAAGGAAAGTAAAAAAGATCTCAATCTATTTAAAGATGAAAAAAATTCAATCAATCGCTGAGAAATTGTCCATTGAAAACAAACGATAAAACTAAGTCTGAAATGATCGAAGAAATTGACAAAAACTCTTAATGAGAAACCTGAAAATATCATTGATGTAGAAGTTTTATCCTCAATACATGGTCTATTTAAGCAATACATTTTAACAAATTTGAACGACAATTTCATGTCAATTTACAAATATCTTTCTATTTTGCGCCCAGAAATTAAAAGTTTAATCGAAAAATTTCAAGAAACTGTGAAAAATAGTAAAAGGATATCTCTCTTTAGAATGCGAATACGAACGAACTTTAGTGAACGGTGAAACACAAACTTGTCCAATGTACTTTACTATAAAAGCAGACGAGATCTTTGATTGTAAACGACTTTAATTACTAAGCAATTTAATAAATTAACACATCGAGAACAGACAAATATCCAAATAAGGGTTCTGGATGGACATTTTAAAAGCTGCAAACAACTAGTTTTGAGCCTTAAATAAACACGAAATAATGAACGCAGGATCATATATCGATTTGCCAAAGAAAATCAAAGATAAGAAAAGCTTGTGTAAATATCAAAAATAAAGATGATTTCTGTTTTGTTTATTCTATCCGATGCGCTATTGAAAAACCTGAAAAGAATGCTGACAGAGCAAAGCAATACGAGAAATTTGTAAATGACGAGATATTTTCAGGTTTCGAGTATCCAATGTCCTTAAAAGATATACAATTATTTGAAAAACGAAGCAGTAAAGCAAAGTATAATTATCCGAAAATGTCTGTAAATGTCTATAGTTTTGATGAAAAACTCAATATTGTTCCGTTACAAATTTCAGAAAATTTATGATGCCGAGTTTAGAAATCGATTTATTGTATGTTAAACAAGATGACAAATCTCATTATGTTTTGATAACAGATTTAAATAAGCTCGTTTTCTCTCAGTTTATCTAAGTGTAAAAATAAAAAATTTCTATGCAGAAGATGTTTAAGCCATTTCTACAAATCTGGAGATTTAACAGACCATTTAGAAATTTGTAAAAATCACGAAGTTTGTAAGCCAAATTATGCCGTTTCCAGGTCAAACAACAACATTTATTAATTATCAAAAGAAATTTTCTCATCCTTACGTTATTTATATGGATTTTGAAAGCATATTAGAGAAGATTCTCACATGCAAAAACAATCCGCAAAAGTCGACTACAACCAAGATTCAGAAGCACATTCCTTATGGTTTTACTCTATATTTAGTGTCAAATGTGACAAAATCGCATGTACAAACCTATATGTTATAGAGCAAAAAATGAAGAAGATTTGCCAAATGTTCCTGCAAAATTGTTTGAAGAGCTCAATAAAATATCAAAATACATAGCTAAAAAGTATAATTCTAAGAACAAAAAACCTATGAAATTGACCGAAGAAGAAGAATTAGCGTACCAAAAATTCTAGTCTTTGTCATATTTGTGAATGTGAGGGTTTTGATAATCAAACAAGAAAAAAAGTACGAGATCATTGTCATTTAACAGGTAAATTTAGAGGTTCAGCTCATTTATCTTGTAACTTGAATCTCAAGTTTCCTCAAAATTATTCCAGTTTTCTGTCACAATATGAGTCAAATACGATACTCATTTGTACATAAGAAGAATTGGCGAAACAATATGGAAAATGTTGATTTGATTGCAAACACAGATGAAAAATATATAAATTATTCTGTAAATTCTGGATATGGGTATGAGTTTGAAGATGATAAACCAAGAAAGTTCATCAAGTTTTCTTTCGTAGATACGTTCAGATTTATGGCATCGTCTATAGAAAAGTTAGCTAAAAACCTCAAAAAAGATGATTTCAAACATACAAAATCATTTTATACAAGATGGTATTGAACGCAATTCTAGATAGACAAACCAAATGACGAAGAAGAAATCTTTAAAATTCTATCTGGAAAAGGAATATTTCCCTATGAATTTATCGACAGTATTGAAAAACTTGATTACACAGAAGAATTGAGAATTCAAGATTTCTATTCACTTTTTGACAGACGAGAAGCATATCTGAGAAAGATTTTCAACACTACTTAAATGTATGGAACAAATTAAAAGTAAAAAATCTAGGAAATTACTCCGATCTCTATAACATTCAAGATGTTCTATTGCTCGCTGATATCTTTGAAAATTTTAGGAATATTTGTTTGAATTGCTATAAACTTGATCCAGCACACTATCTAACAGCTCCCAGTCTTGCATGGGATGCTAATGTTAAAATTAACGAAGATAGAATTACAATTAATTAGTGATTTATAATATGTATTTGATGATCGAAAAAGGTATTCGCGGAGGCATTTCTCAGTGTATTAAACGATATGTGAAAGCAAATAACAAATATTTAAAAGATTTTGATAAGACAAAGCCCGAAAAACTATTTGTTGTACGTCGATGCAAACAACCTTTATGGGTATGGACTTATGCAAAATTTACCATTATAACGAAATCAAGTGGATGGATCCTTAAAACGTATACAACAGCAGAATGGAAAGAAGAAACAATTTTGGAACTCACTGGCGACGAAGATTATGGCTATATTCTTGAAGTCGATCTAGAATATCCAACAAATTTACCACGAACATCACAAGGATTTACCTCTTGCTCCAGAACATTTTAACAAACAAACTTTGCACAACTCTATGGATAAAACTGAATACGTTGTTCATTCGAGAAATTTGAAATTCTATCTGGAACAAGGTATGATTTTAAAACATGTGAATAGAGTTATTGCATTCGATCAGAAGCCTTTTATGAAAGCAGTACATTGATTTTAACACAAACATGAGAACCAAAGCTACAAGCGACTTTGAAAAGGACTTTTACAAGTTAATGAACAACTCAGTTTTTGGAAAATCTATGGAAAATGTGAGAAACAGATGTGATATTAGACTAGGAAATGAAGAATTTTCAATGAAACAAGCTAAGAAAACAAATTTCAAATGCTTTAACATCTTTGACGACAACTGTATAGCGAGTCACATGTACAAACAAAAGGTTAAATTTAACAAAACCGATTTACATAGGATTTTCAGTTCTCGACCTCTTCAAAATTGCTAATGTACGAGTTTTATTACAACAAATTAAAGAAGTTTGATCCAGATTTGAATCTGTGTTACATGGATACAGACAGTTATTTTCTAGAAATTGAAACGAGATCCTTTTAAAATTATTAAAGAAAATATAGATGACTTTGATACAAGTGATTATCCAAAAGATCATGAATGTTTCACTACTAAAAATAAGAAGGTAATTAGGGAAATTCAAAGATGAACTAAATAGCGAAGTTTTAGAAGAATTTTGTGGTTTAAGATCAAAGATGTACTCGTACAAATATCTAGATAAAAATCCAGTTAGGTGTAAAGGAATTAAGAGAAGCGTTGTAAATAAAAACAATAAATATCGAAAACTTGAAGAGATGTTTGTTCGAAGATAAAGAAGAATTTAGGGAGATGACAGTCATCAAAAGTTATAAACATGAGTTGTACACTGTTAACCATAAACAAGCTGGCACTGAACGCTAAAGATGATAAGAGAATCGTCCTAGAAAATAAGATCGATACAGTACCTTATGGCTATAAAAATGAAGCAAAATCTGATATATTAGACGAATTAAATAAACTTGGAAACTTTGACATGTAAATGGAAGATGATTTGATTCACTGTCACAAGTAAAAAGAAAAAAACGAAAAATATAGATTCTACAAATCGTTCAAACTCAAAACGGATTGGTATAGAATTGCTGCAAAATGTTCAAAATGTAAGACAAACAAGAGTAAATTTATAAAGAATCCAAATGAAAAACAAGTAAAGCAAGAATTGAAGAACTAAAGAAGAAATAGAGATTGAAGCTAGAGAAATTCATGCACCAGCCGCCATTACGAAAAAAGTTTAAAAAGCAGGAAAAATTATAACTTTAGGAATTGACGATTTATGGGCAGCAGATTTAGTTATAATGTCTAACTATTCAGATCAAAATGATGGATTTAAGTATATGTTAAATGTTATTGATACTTTCTCAAAATATGCTTGGTCAAGAGCTATCAAAAGAAAAAACGGCAAGGATTATTTCAAAAGCTTTCGAAGATATAGTAAAAGATGCCATAAGGATCAATCACAAACCTCCTAACCTACTTCATACAGATAAGGGTTTAGGAGTTTAAAAATAAAGAATTTAACGATGTTTTGAGGAAATACAACATTAAGATTTATCATACTGAAAACGAAGAGAAATCAAGTATTGTAGAGAGATATAACAGAACTCAAAATGAGATGAATGAAAGTATTCTTTTGAGATTAATAAAAACTTTAATATGGATCGATATTCTTCAAGAAATCGTAAAGAAATATAACGATACTGTTCATAGCACAATCAAAATGAAGCCTAAAGACGTAGATAAAGATGCAGAAAAAGGAGTTATTAGAGTCGGTTTTTCAAGTATGTTCCACCAGAAATTCACAACGAAAACTAAATTTAAAGTCATGATGATCATGTAAGAATTGTTAGTAAAAAACAAACATTTTCGAACAAATATAAGAACAATTGGTCAAGAGAAATCTTTGTGATTTATCAAAATTAATAACACAGATCCTGTAACTTATAGTATAAAAGATTTAAATAATGAAGAAATAACCGGAAAGTTTTATGAATATGAATTGAGAAAGTCAAAGATTTTTTCTATATAAATGGAGGCTCAAAAGAAATGTTCAAGGTGCAAAGAATTTAAAGATTTTGAAGCTTTTCATAAAAATAAGAATACCAAAGATGGATTATACTATTATTGTAAGGATTGTCATAAAAAATATGCAAGAGAATTATACGATAAATTAGAAAAATTAACGTTAGAAGAGAAAAAATGTTGCGTTTGTAAAGAAATTAAGGATATTTTCCAAATTTTACGATTGGCATTATAGTAAAGATAACAAGAAGGCTTTTTGTAGAGATTGTGCTAGAAGAATTAAACGAGAAAGTCAAAAGAAACCGACTCTTTGCGAGTGTGGACTGAATCATTCAATGGTTACCTTAATCTTCAAAAACATTTACAAACAAAATATCATAATTCGAAGAGTTTAATAAAATTTTATTAACATTTTCATCGTGTAATTTAGATATTCTATAAATCAGTCGAGATTCTGCCATATTTGTAGTAAAATGATTTCCGTTGTATAAAATATTCAAAGATTCTTTCATTTGGTTGTAGAGATTGATAGAATTTGGATCTCCTTGTCTTAATGAACAAAATTTTCCCTAATTTCTGGGTAATCAATTTCAAGTTCTTTCAGATGTTTTTTCGGTTTATTTCTCTCGTTTCTGAGCTCTGATAACGTAATAAGGATATTCCCACATGTGATTCTTCTTAATTAACACAAAAACATGGTGTTTTTTCTTATCAAAATCTTTACAAACAAGATCTGGTTTCATTAAGTCAATTTTTACACTTTGTTTTGCAATTATTTCCGTTTTGATTTCATCTTTAATTTGCAAGTGCTTAACTTTGTCCTCTAAATATTTAATCTTGTTTTCAAGTTTGTACACACCAAATTTACGAATGCTTGGTAAAACATCTCTCGTAACCCATTGTTGAAAGCTTTTTGCTTCTATTTTATGAGATCTTAAAATTAACGAATAAAGGTCCTGGATCTCATTAATGAAAATAGTATCTTTGTGAATATTTGCGAGGTGGCCCTCGAGGGACCCTACCTTATCTTCTTAGATAAAAAGTATTGAGATTTGTCAACCTTCACATCGGACATTATTTCTAATCGCTTTTTCTGTATTGTTATATTCCCAATATTTCTGCAAACATCTTTAGCCTTAAACCAAAAATTCCATTATTTTCGGTCAACGAATTGTTAATAATTTCTTTATTATTATGAATTTTTAGTTGATCTAATTTTCTTAGATCTATGAACTGACTCCATTTAGATAGAAAAAATTTTAACAAGCGAATTTTTATTTTGAGAGAACACTGGTTCATTAATAAAATACAGTTACAGGGATGACGATTGAGTTAAGGTGGCCATTTCGAATAGCACCCTTTGCTTTTTTAAGTTAAAAAATATTTGAAATTTTGTCATCATCATCATACGTTTAATATGATTGCTTGTCTTAGTGTTTTCATATTCTAATATTTACTGCAAACATCTTTCGCTTTAAACCAGAATCACATTGTTTTCGTGCTACAAATAGTTAAGCATATTCGTGTTATCGAATGTAAGTTGGTTATTGAGACAGATCCACAAAACTTGACATCCCATTTAGAAAGAAAAAGAAAAAAAAAAAAAGAAAAAAAAAAAAAAAAAAAAAAAAAAAAAAAAAAAAATAAATAAACCAAAAAAATTTTAACAAGCATTTATTTGAGTGTAAAGTTCCAGATTCATTAATAAAAATTGAACCAGGATGTATAAATGTTTGTGAAGAGTTCGCGATTCGATACCCTTTGTCAGAAAGAACGTAATGTTTTTTGAATATTTTCTCTGGGGTCTATGGGATACGGACCTCCGGTAGCATTTGATAACATTTAAGGGCTATTGTTCTCGTCATTATCGTAATCTTTTAATCTAATCGCCTCTCATCAATCTTAAATAAAATTGTTGTTTTACTCTCATTATTTTTAATAAATTTCCCTCAGAGTCTTGAAATAGTCAGAACGATTTTTTGAATTCTTTTAATATTTTTTCTAATTTGGAATATTAATCTGATTATTCATTTCGGTTTTTTCACTGATTTTCGATCCATAAGCACACATTTGGGAAAAAAGTGTACAAAAATTTCAGATTCTTTGTGTAAATTGGTTCGGTAATGGTGATTTTCAAAACTAGGTTCCAACGAGATTGCAATGTACATTCAATTACATCGAACGGTCTAAATTTTTGGCGTTTTATTTCCTTAAATATACCCTGATTTGGCTCAGAATAGTTTCTTGAAACAAACCCTAACCAAATTCTACAATAATTGCTGAAAAACATTATTCTTAACTGGTGATTTTATTTGAATTTTATTCAGAGAGGATAATTTTTTGTGCATTTTTCAAACTTGTTTTCGTCAAAGTTTAAAAGATTTTATCTGATTTGTTTGAATGTTTTCAGAATAATTTTTTAAGGGAATTTTTTATTTGATCGAAAGTATAATATCCTTATGTTTTAAAAACCATAATATTTTGTTTATTGTTCTTCTCACTAAATCCAATACAATAAGGAGAACTTTCACTAATCATTTATTACTAAAATTGTCCAGAATAAAAAAACCGCTTAAAACCGATAAAAGAATTTGATTTCTTCCTCTATATGAAATAGGATGTTCCAAAGTTTAAAACCTAATTTAGAGCTTTTCTTAAGTCAACTTGAACAGCTTCCATTTTCGCAAGCGTTGCTTCCAACGATTGACAAATCTTTCTATTTAAATGGAGAAAATTTTTTTAAAAAGCAAATAAGATCAGATAAAACTTCAAACGTTTGAAGAAAATAAGAAAGGATCAACCAATCAGTCATTGTTAATTGTTGGTTCAAGTTGGATGTGGAAAGAAAAAACAACTTTATTATTGAAATTTTATCTACAATAGGGTTGATTCCTTATTCCAATTTGTATTGTTTTTAGTAAATTCTTTAGAAACAAGACGCCTATAAAAAATAAAAAATTAACAAGAAAGATTTTGAAAATATTGAGAAAAATCTTAAACCAAAAAAAAATATCACATTTTTATAATGCTTTTCTGAGGACCATAGTTCCGTTTAAGCGAATGTAAACCCAATTCGTTAATCGTTTTTTGATGATTGTATTTATGAAAATCAAGACGTTTATTAAAGAATATTTTCGTAATGTCCCCGTCACAAAAATACATATCTATGTATCTATCCTTTCCCAATGCTTTTCAAAGGTTGATAAACAAGTTATTAGAAATTAACCTGAATTATGTTGTGTGTTTTTAAGCAAAGGACCGATCACTATTTCGAGAAAGATTCTACAACAATTATGTGGGATCTGATATGAGTTTTAACCCTATAACTTTAATGAATTGTGTGGAGTAAAATTTGGAAGGAAGGGGACTATACGGCATTTTTAACTATTAATCTAACTTTGGAAGCCTAAAAATGGAAAACTATTTGAATAAATTTTTCTAACATAAATGCTGCTCAGTGGTCTCGATAAAATATTTGTTACAAATTATTTTTTATATTAATCTTTACTTTTTATTTACATTAATGAAAATAACAGAAAAAACGGTTAAATCCTGTTCACGTTCCACGTTCACGTTCCTCCCGTTCACGGGGGGGGGGGGGGGGGGGGGGGGGGGGGGGATGGGGGGGGGGGGGTGGGGGGGGGGGGGGGGGGGGGGGGGGGGGGGGGGGGGGGTAGGGGGGGGGGGGGGGGGGGGGGGGGGGGGGGTTCATGTTTAACGTTCATGGGTGGGGGGGGGGGCACGTTTCACGTTCATTGTTTCACGTTCATGTTTTACGTTTCACGTACGTGTTAAGTTGTTTTCACGTTCGTGGTTTTCACGTTCCACGTTTCACGTTTTACGTTCCGTGTTCACGTTTCGTGTTCACGTTTCCACGTTCCACGGGGGGTTTGTATTACGTTTCAAAATTTTCTTAAATACAATGGCGAAACGTAACTTCAGAAGAAGCAAAAAAAACTTGATCCAAATAGAAAAGAAGATTAATCAAAGAATTGTAAAGAATCAGATTCGAATTGGAAATGAAGAAGAATACAAGAACTTATTCAAAAAATTAATCAACCTGTAACATCTGCAATAAAAAAATGGGTTGAGGGCAAAATTGGAAAATGCTTTTAAGAGCGATAATCCAAAATTTGATGAATATTGGTTCCAGTTTGTACGACAATTTTGCCGATATTTCAATTCCAGAATCTTCGAGTTTGAAATTGCCAAAATGGTACCATCTTCCAACCACCATTTAGGACCTCGAAGTCATTGAAGGGAACTCCTACCATAGTTTGAACCAATACAGTCCCTTGGAAAACAACGCGAATATAATAATTGGTGAAAATTGGTAAAAAAAATTTCTTCCTAGACGCAAAGGATGATTAAATTTGGTTTCTATTGGGACAGAAAAAAGAAAAGTTTTATTGATTGGAAAAATTTGCCCGTGAATTTTGAGCATAATGATATAATTTATTGGAATGATAAAACATATAAGGAACTCAAGGTTGTATGGAGATTATTAACAGGCACTGGATTGTTCCCAAAAGACTGGTTTTAATATTCTGGAAGAAGACTTTGAAAAAAGTATACAGAAATTTTATGGAAAATCTGATTCAATTTTAACAAAAAATAATGATCCATCAACTATAGAAAACCAAAGTCAAGTAAAGGTATAAAAAATATCTCAATTTGATTAAACCCAATTTGGGGAAAAAAGGAATCGAAAGGATCAGGTGTGAGAAAATACAGTGATTAATAAGATTGAATTACAGATATATCGACGATTTGATAAAACTCGATGGAATATATTAATTATATTTTATGCTCAAGCGAAGGCTGGGGGAAAACAACATAATTTTTGTTGAAACGAAAAAGGGAAAGCGATTAAAGATTTTTTATTTTCGAACAAAAACTTGATGATATGGATATGATTGAAAAACCTGATGGAATTAAATATTTAAAACGAGTTTTGCCGGCAATAAGTTCATCTATGATTGAGGGTAGTGGGACTTTTGAATGATTTTTAATCAACAATTTACCTTTTTGAATTAACACGTTACCAAACTTATCAGTATACTGGGGCCTGGCACAAAACTCGAAAAAAGACTAAAAAGAGGAGATCCTGGTATAAACTAAATTTAAGACTCAAGCTTTGCTATGGAACAACGATATTTTTTAGTGCAAAAACATAGAGGACACAAATTCCAGACATATAGCAGATAAAGTTATTGCAAGATAAGGCAAATGGATAGATTTTTATCAAAAGAAGTTGCTAGTTTAGGTGGAAAGGATTTGTTTGCGCTTCCAACAGCTGGAGCCAATGTTTTTGAAGGAGAAAAACTCTTAGGAATGGGAATCGCAAGAAGAACTGGAAACTTTTAATCATATTATAAATGGAGGGTGAACGTTAAACTTCAGCAAAAATCAGAAAGGTGAAAAAAATAAAATCCCGCTTTTTAAGAAGAAAATTACCCGTTAGTATTCAATTTTAAAATAGATCAAACTAAAAAATGGCGAAGATTAAGCGATATTTTTAACAAATAGACAATAACAATAATACTCGAAAAAACATATAGAAAAACAATAAACGGAAACACAGAATAGAAATTTTCTTTCATAATCAGTTGAAAGAACTTAAAAAATGGTGGACTTTTGAAAGATTTATTAGATTTTTGGCAGAAAGGAACAATATTTCCCATGTTTGTTAAAAAATGTTGTTCCTTATGTTCAGTAAAGCTCGCTCCTAATCGTTTAAAGAAGGTAATGTGAATTCCTATTGTTCGGAAAAACATTTTTTAAATTGGTTTTAGAATAAAGAGTTGGAAGATGTGTACAGGATCTGGATTAGATGAAAAAACTCTTTTGAATTTACGTGAATGAAAATCAATAACATTGGAAAAAAAATTTGAAATTTAAAAACCCTTTAACATTCGGAAGAATTGGAAGAAATCTGCAAAAACATTAAACATTTTAGAGGAATTTTCATGACGCGATACATTACCTTGAAAAAGTTAATGAAATTTGAATGTGGAATTGATGAATCTTAGACTCGATTATGGGATAGTGGATAAATTTCGCATTGGATTTGTTATTAATAAGAATGATAGAAGAATGCATGTTATTTTGATTCGATATGGAAGAATTGCAGGGACAAAACCACCTATAGAATTGATTAAATAATTTGCAAAAAAATCAAAGCGGTCTTACTACTAAATGATTCTCAGATTCAATGACTACTAAAGAATCCCCCTAATTTGTGGTTCATTTATGTGTTTTCTGTTTTTGAATGGAACTGAGTACTGGTAAAGATTTTAAAGAAGTTGTTAACACAATTATTGACTTAATAAATATGGATTCACAACAATATATTTTGATGACGTAGTTTGGAACTACAAATTATTCAAAATGTAGATTAATAGTTTCAATTTTGAATAGTTTTTTTGAGTAGAAAATGAGTTTGATAACAAGGTTAGAAAATTTAGTTACAAATATCCTTCCAGATTCAGATATGTTATGCCTGTCGAGATTGAAGATTTTAAAGCAGAATATGATAACCAAACTTGCAAATCTTCATGAGTTCAAATGAAGTTGCTGATTTAAAATAAAAACATTGGAAAAAGAAGTTGATGATAGGTGTGAAAAAAATTATTTACACAATTTAATGTCTCACATCGAAAAAGCTGATGAAAATTACTGAAGCAATTCAAAGTTGAAGAAGAATTATGTTAGTTATGGCTAATAAGGAAAAAGAGATTGTCCGTGTGTTCGACCTGGTATTGACAAAACATAATGTTGTTGTTAAAGAACAAATATTTATAAAACCTCTAAAACTTATCAGTAAAACATCGATATTGTTGATTTACATGATCCGGAATGTTTAAAAAATGCCTTAGATTTTTAAAGGAAAAAAGAATTAGCGGTGTTTAAGTAAAGGAAAATTAATCTCATTTGATGTTTTGTTTAGTAATGATCGTCTCAATTAGGAAGATCCCTATTAAAATGTTTAATGAAACTAAAAACAAAATTATTACGAGAATCATAAACAGCATGTTTAAAGATTTTTTACAACAGAAGTCTATGACAAGTTTAGAAGCCCAGAAAAATAGAAGATCAGGTATGTGTGTAGACGATGTTTGGTGAAATTAATTGAAAAACTTACTAATTTTAAAGAGTCTTTTGATAAGTTGTTAGTTTTAGATGCTACGAAAAACTTTTGAGAATAAAAATTGGTCATACAATTTGTTGGAATACAAATGATTCTTATGCCTGTCCAAATTTCCCAAAAATTAGAAAAAAAAACTTTAATAATATGGAGGAAGATCTTACTGATAATAGGTACTTCGCGTAAGGTTTTTATGCACCGATAAAATTTTTCCACTAAATAAATGGGCCGCTCATTATATTGTGTGAAGGGGTTGTAAGGCCCAAAAAACTGCAACAAATGATATAAAAATATATGCAAACATCAATGGAGGTTAAAAGAGCTGTTTCTGGAAAATGATGGCTGAATGTAACGCTTAAAAAAAGAGCCAATTTAATAAAAAAATTGATTTTGAAATTTTTTTCCCCTAATAAATAGAGGATGCGCGGGGGACATTACCAGTGGCTTTCGATCCTTTTATTATCATGTCAAACACGAAAGAGATTTGAAAACATAGAACAATTTGGGAGATGACATTTCTCAAAAATATGAATTATCCGAAAGGATATGATGAGATTATAACGTAAACCAAATTGAATATGGTATATACATTGCTAAATATCAAACTCTGTTCCCCAGAGTTCATTCAAGAAAATTATATACATTATCAATTAAAAGACTCATATGTTCTGTTTTCTTTGTTCTCCTATCAAACACTTGAGTCTAAAGTTTTTGGACTGTGAGAATAAAATAAAAAAGAAGGTTACAGTTGAATTGGATAACAATTATTTTTATTTTTATAGATATGCGGTTACTATCCTGTGCAGATTTTTATTGAATAATATGTGACCGAGATTGCAAAATTATATGGAAGAAGATATTCCTGAATAGTGAACGAAGTAGTTGATCATTAAAAAATGACTCTAATCTTTTTAATTATTTTACTAAAATTTATATCTCTTTCTTATAAAAAACCGTACATTAGATTCGATTGAAAAAAATGATACAATGATGTTTTAAAATTTCTAAATTTTCTCTTATTAAAATGGTGAGGGGGGCGGACTACAGAAAGTATGCTAGTGAATATTGAACAGGGCGAGAAGTTTAAAATACTTTCTAATCCAATTAAGTAAATAAACAAACATGTTGAATGAAACCGAATAAAAGAACTGAAGTCTTAATATTGATTTTGGGAGATTAAACTTTTTGCTCGTCTAACTTCCAAGTTTTATTATATTTCTGGAACTTTAACAAAAACAAAGATGGTCAAGCAATATCTTGGAACTGAATAATTGTTAGATTAATCGATAATTTTATAAACCGTTTTTTATTTTTCTAAAGATTGAAGTAAGAGAAACCCACAATTAAATTGATAGAAGAAGTCGAAAAACTTGTGGCCAATTAAAGCTACCAATTAAAGGAACTATTTGTTATTCCAAAAGTTGAATGTATTTTTCAAAACAGGTTTTTGAATCAACTTTTAATATTTGGAACAATTTGAATGCGGGTCTGGTCGATTTAGCACATTTCGGCTTAGGATTTTTTGAAAATGTTACTATTCCGATCTATATAAATAAAGAGAGGATTTTAATCTATGTTTTATAAGAGCAGAAGACCGATGATGTGATTCTGAAGACTGCAAACTGGAAATGTTATGCCTGTTGATGGCAAAATTATCAATTAAACGAGTTTTTTCCATTAGAGTTCCGATGATTGATTACAAAACCAACGAGGTTAAAATTCAGTTTGATTGATGAAATTATAAATAAAGTCTCCAAAAAACATCAGCGTTTAATTTTCTAGATTGGCAATGTATTTGAACAAAAAGGTATTTCCGGAACAACTTATTCGGTTCGATATCACAAATATTTATAGAAATTTCTTCCAATCCCAAGTTCGTTAATCATTGGTTTTTCAAACAGGATAGACAGAGAATAATCCAAGAAAAAATATCCTTCAAACAGTTTGATAGTTTGAATGTGAAAAAATATCAGAAGTAAAACTTGAATGGTTCTTATTATCCAGAATAGAATTACAAAATTTAAACATTTCCGAGCTTGGTCTTTTCAGAATCCATGTATCAGATGTATCAAGATTTTAAGGAAGAAAGTTTACTACAAAAATATGGAAATGGTATTAACAAACCCCAAAGAATTTTAATAGCAAATTAGACCCATTTATGTCATTGATACAACAAAGGAGTTTTGACAAATAATTTCTAGTTCAACGAACGATATAGATTATCCAATATGGATCTTTTCCAAAATGCGTGTTACAAAACGCGATTTGTTATGTTGTTGTTGGTTTCCTGAGAAATTTTTTAGCCTATGATGTTGATTAAGAACGATATTAAAAAGAAATTCAGTAAAAATCGTTCTTATTTTCTGTTGAGCGAATGTTAGGCAAATTTCATTATTTCCGTTTATAGATTTTTTCATTGAGATTTGCTGGGATTTTTTTCATTAAAACAGCTTATAAATTAGAAGCCTACAATGAAACAGTAAAAAATCAGCTATAGAATTCGGTTTAATTTTATCATTCAGTGAGTTACAGATTAGTTTATATGTCCTTTAAACAGGGATTTTTACGTTGATTATTTCTGACCTGGTCCCAAAAGTGAGCTAGAACCCCTCACATTCCCATATCTACTTGTATATATATATATATATATATATATAAACACACCATATTAGTTAGTGAACAGTAGACTATGTTATCTAGTAGAATAGATTAATTCTTAACTTTAAGATTAATTAGCAATAAACCATAGTCGTTAGAG
>NW_025780991.1:0-41541 GCF_021130785.1 Homalodisca vitripennis | reverse complement strand
GTGTGATCTGAGACATAAGCTTGTATTACTGTAGCTCTTATTTTGGAGTCCGGTTGATTTGTGCAGATCATGTCTATTGAAGTGGAGCTGGTGGTCTGTAATCCTGGTTGGTGGTAGGTTTAGCCTGATAATGTTGTAACTGGTAAGTGTATCATTTAAGATTGATTGTTTCGGGCCAGTGCCTAGACAGTCAACATTAATGTCTCCCATTACTATTACTGGGCTCTTCCATGTTGGAATTTCCTCCAATACATTTGACAGGGTTATCTGCTGCTGTGGTTTAAAAAGTCTCCTTCAGGTCTGTACACCCCAATGATGTGGTAGTCTGTCTTGTCTATGGTGATTTTTATTCCTGCCACTTCACATATAAGCTCAGTGCTCCAGTCTGCTATGTTTAAGTTGGATGTGCTACCTGCTAGATCTTCCCTAACATAGATGGCTGTCCCTCCTTTGAGGTGATTCTCTCTACTGAAGCTCTCCATAAGGACATAGCCGTCTAGTCTTGTTTCCTTCAATTTATTTTTGTTTAGGCCATGTTCAGTAAGTACCAGCACATCGGGATTCATAATTTGTTTGTAGAGTGTCGTTTAGTATATCTACCTTGTTCGATATTCTATCTACATTTTGATGGAATACTCTCAGTACTTCTATATCCCTTTTACTATTTCTCCGTTGTATTTTCTGTGGTGGTGTGAGTTGTGAAATTTTCTTGTTTTGTATCTGTATTCTTTCCACTGGCGAAGGGCTAAAAAAGGTTTCTTAGTTAGTTTTTGTAGTAGTTTCTATTTGGAGTTTGATGAACAGGTTTTTGTTACCGGCGTTATGGTTTGTTTTGAGGCAGTAAGTATTTCATTTCCGCAGTTTCCTGGCCTTGTCAATATTTTTGTTGAAGAAATCTTGGTATGTTTCACCATCCTTTAGTTTTGTGGATGTATGGGGTGGTTTTTTTTTTCCCCTGAGGGGGAAAACTTGAGAGGATTGAAATGGAGAGCTACAGTTTAGGTTCGTTTCAGCCACGGTAGACATGCGCTTTTCAGCTGCGGTAGTAGGCGATGTCTTGGATCCTGCAGTCGTAATTTTCTCAGCCGCAGTAGCCATGTTTGTGTCAGTCAGGGTATTCCAAGTAGTCTTTACTGAGGTTTTTTCAGAACTATTTGTTGTAATGTTCATAGTCTTTTCTGCTGCGGTAATCACAGGTGTCTCAGCCGTGGTAGGTATGTGTGTCTCGGAGTCAGTCTCCTCAGCCGAGGTTGTTTGTGGGAGTCATGAATAGAATCGACTCAGGTGTCCCAGTCACCTCTTTCTGATATACTTGTGCGTATTTGGCAGCTTGGAGAGAGACACTATAAACATTAAGTTTTTTCTGTCTGTACATTTTATTTTCTTAAGAGATTGGCTATTTTTGCATTGCAGTGGACAATTTATTTTCCTGGCTCAAATCAGTCTTCAGAAACCTGAGCATTGCCTCCATCTGGTTAAGTTTAGTTTTAATTTCTTCAAGGTCAATCAAAAGTTGTGCTGAGCTTACAGAATATTTTGTGTTGTCACTCACTGGGGTATTGGTTTTGTGTGTATGAGTTCTGGTATGTTTTATTTATTGCGCCCTGACTTATAATTTTCTTTTTGTAGAGTAAGAATTGTATTTTTCTGTTCGTCTATTGTTTTTGATTGATTGTTGATGGAGTTTGGCATAGTTTTTCAAGGTCCTGCTCCTCAGAGATAGCTTGTGTTTCTTGACGGAGTTTCTTCTCTTCTTCAAGTCGATCCTGTAATTCAGCCAGTCTGTTGTAGTAGCAATTCAACTTTGTCAATGTACTTTCTTTCATTGTGTTTCCATTTCCCCTAACTTTGATTCCATTATCAATAATCTGGTTTCTAGTTTAAACTTTGCTTCTTTTAGGACATTATTTTCTTCTAACAGGGCTGAATCCAATTTTCGCAGCCATCTGTAATTTATGGTCATCGTTACTCGAATCTCTCTAAGAGATTACTTTCAATGAGGCTATTTTCAAGTTCCACAATGGAGTTGTTGAAAGTGCGCAAATTTCCTGTTAAATTTTTATTAGTTTTTTGCTTAAAAGTACAGGGATGAGAGTCTTCTGTTTCATTCTCCAGTGGGCTGCTGTTTTATAGGTTTTTTTGAGGCAATTTCAGCCAGTTTTAGGGCCTCGTTAAATTTTTCATTTTTAAAATTGTCAGGTTTGATTTTGCCATGAATTTTTTTATACTCCGAATACTGACATATTTCGTTCAGTTTGACAAAGGCAGTAGTATTATCAACCAAAAAAAGTGACTTGGTACTTTATATTTTTTTCGATTTTTTTTATTTCTTTGATTACAGCTGGCCAATAGGGATAACCTTTTATTTTTAGCAAATACTAAGCTGCCTACTGAGTACAAAGTGTGTGCTGACATATTGTTGGTGTCCATAGTCATTAGTTTTGTATATATATATATGGCTTTATGTGGGCTATGTCTTGGCTTATATCTATGTATTATCAATTAGTTATGTATAGTATTTATTGATCTCTAAACCAGCCAAGCAGTTTTATGGACAGGTGTCTGGTTATATAGCTGTGTGCAGTTGTTTAGCTTTGTCTACAGTTGACAGACATTTGAATACAGATGTCTGGTTATGAGAAGATATGCAGTTGTTAAATTACAACTTGTCTGGATGTTATAAATGTAATTCGTTAAGGTTTTAAGGTTGCCCTCAGGCAGTACTTGTCTGCCAGTGCACACAGACTGACAGTCACTTTAAATGTGTCAGCAGTCACATAAGTGTGATAGTGGTGTAGTGTCTCAGATGAATATTACCAAACAAATCACTCAAAAAACACAGCAAGGTTTTGGCAATGGTTTGAAAATAATAATACCATGCTATTAAAAGAGATTTTGTCTGGAACATCTACTTTTTTGCAAATTTAAAGGGATTCTCTTCAGCATTAAAAGCACCCATAAATTGAGCCAAATTTTCATACTTTGCAATATAAGTAGTTTTTTTTTTTAATAAAAATTTACATCCATAGTATGTTTTGAAAAATTGTAAAGTAAATCTTTTATAATTAGTATCCTAGATGAATTCGTGAACAATCTATAGTTAATTAAATTTTTGTCTTCAATAACTCATTTTTTTAAGTGTGAAATGAAGCATTAAGTAACATTAGAACAGGCTTATAAAAACTTTTGCAAGTATTGAGTGTATCAATTTGCAGTAACAATAAAGTTTTCTGTTATGCAAGCTTAATAGCCAATCACTGATCTTTATCATCAGTTCAATATTTTTCAAGAAAAACAGTTCTCATTATTTTTCCACTGACCACTGTTTGTCAAAGGTCTGCTATTCAATAAAGCTGACTTTATAAAAGTACGATTATGAGTTACCTAGAGGATGTAATATCCTACTATTACTATTATACACTTTCAATAAATGGTTTAAACTTTATTTGTATTCTGATTATAGTTAGAAATAACAAATAACTCAGTATGATATAAATGTGAAATTTAATGATGATAAATTAATTGACATACAAGTTTGAATTTTGAAACAAGATGGAGGATACAATAATGGTAAATTTTTAAATACAATTCTTAATTTTTAGGGCAGGGTGGTCGTGCTGGCTTAATGAAATAGAAATATTGGGTATTTTATTTATAAAGATATTGTAATTTTGAAAAATAATTGTTGTTAAATTTTAAAATTATATTAATTTTGAATTATTAGCCAAATCGAATGTTCCTGGGTTTTATGTTCTTCCAATGAATCACTAGTAAACGTAAAAGGAATTTTCTCACCCAATGTCTGTCTTCTGCTTCTTTGTACTTCAGTGATAATAAGAATTTAATAAAGTAACCTTTCAAATACTGCTGAATAAATGTAACCAGTTTCTTTTATAATAATAATCTTGCTTCACTTCTTTCAGATCCCTCTCTCCTCTTCACCTTTCAAATATCTCTCTCTTCACTCTTCAACAATCATCCCTGCACACTGTATCACTGACTTTAGTTCACTTTATAACTTTTGAATTTTATATGTAATAAGGTGAATTTTGATTAATTTTGATATATTTATTATTGTTTGTAGTTAAATTTAAGACAATTTATAAATAATTATTCCTTAATTATTATTACTAAAAAATTTCTAAATTAAATTAGGCCTAAGTATTGAAATGAATGTGAGATGGGTGTATGAAATGAGTCATTACAATATCCCCTCAGAAATCAATGTGAAATAAATGAACATGGTTTCGATACAATGACGAATGAATAGCAAATGATACATATAGATGTGTGATACTTAAAGAGAAGGATGAACCACATTAAATGAGTGAATTAATTGATGATCTTACATACTATTTAATAAATTTAATTAACAAACAAACAATAGGAAAAAAAGAGAACAAAAATTAACATTAGGGTTAGGTAGTATTTAAGCTAAGCCAACGAACAAAGTTACAAGTTTCTTAGTATACAATAAACAAACAATAGAGAAACATTAGATCAATGGCAAATATTTACTCGATGTCAAAAGGACATAGTTTTATTTTTTTTTGAAATTACACTAATGAATTGTGTACCGAATAGCGGTATACTTTCCACTAACAAATTATTATCCCCTCCTGATAGGAAAATGTTTATATAGTATTGATTAAAAGTGTCTATTGTCACTGGGTCTATAGTTGCACCTGTTTATTTGGGGAAATAGTATATTAATTTCACACAGGTCCAACGCGTCAACTTCAGTATATTCTGTAGCGTTGTTGACCGAGTTTTTTATATGGCTTCAAAGAGGATATATATGATAAGGTCCATATACATGCTCTTGGGATAGAATCAGAAATTTGGTAGGTCGATTTCCCGAGGATTTCTTGAATTATGAATGGTCCTTCGTACACTTCAAATAATTTTGATGTTTCACCAGCTATAGCTTTAGAAAGGTGATGGGACTTTACCAATACTTGGTCATTAATTTGGAGAAGAAACTGGTTTTCTCTTTTCATTTATCTTATCAGATCTCTTCTTTCTACTTTCTTCAAGTTTACGCCTTGCAATCAGTAGTTTGTGTTCGATTGGTACTTCTTCAGCTAGAGGGTTTGATACATATTTTTCCCAAAATCTGATATTTCTTGTTCCAAACTGTAGTTCGTTTGGTGTGAATCCAGTTGATTTCATGGTAAATTTCATTAAGACATTCATTTATAACAGGTACATATTTCACCCATCTCTTATGATTCTGTGAACAATATGTTCTGAGACAGCGCTTTATTTCTCTAATTGGCCGTTCTGCCAAATTAAAAACTGGGGTGATACACTGGACTGTATATTAATTGTATGCTGTGGGATTCAAATTTCCTGATCCATTCGTTACTTTTAAATTGGGTTCCGTTATCTGATTGAATTCGTTTAGGAAAACCGTAATTAGGAAAGTTGATGGTGAAATAATTTATGTAATATACTTCTGGTTGTTGCTCTTTGCAGTGGATAAAGTTTAACGAATTTGGTAAATATGTCAATAACAATTAACATGTATTTTGTATTTCCTACACTAGTCGGTAAGGGACCTATGACGTCAACTGCTAAACTGGTCATTCTTCTCTCTGCATTTAACTCCTTTGGCTTGACTGTTGAGTGGATGGTTGTTGATTTTGCAGCGCTGACATTTATCACATGATGATAACAGTTGCCTGATTGTTCGATGCATATTCTTGAAAATAAAATTTTCACGCAGTAACAGGAAACATTTTTTTGCACCGCAGTGTAGATAATAGAGATGGCATTCTAGTATTAGTGGTTTAATTACTGATTCTGGGATGACTATAAGCCATTTGCCCTTAAATTTTTGTAGTAAAGTGTTGTCATATAAACGATAATTAGTATATAATTGTTGAAATTCATTTGTTTCCATAGGTGACTGTAAGATTTCTATAAGTGGTTGTTGTTTAGGGTCTTGATGTTGAAGCTGAGGTAAGTTTCGGAGTTGATCTTGTAGATGTTGGTCGGGAATTCTCTCGATGTAATGAATAGATAACTCAGTGAGGTTGTTTGCATCGCTTGACATGTGCTGTGGGGATATACGACTGAGAGTGTCGGCAGTAATGTTGTCCGTCCCTTTGCAATGGATTATTTTAAAGTCGTACTCTTGTATAGCCAATATCCATCTTGCTAATCTATTGTTTAGTAAATGGCAGGTTTTCAAAAAAGTTAAGGCGTGGTTATCTGTAATTACTGTTAACTTAACGCCCATAACAATGTATCGACACTTCTGTAGGCAGTGGATTATAGCCAATAATTCCTTTTCGGTTGTGGTGAAACGCTGTTCTGCTGGTTGTAATGTGCGTGATATGAACATAATTGCAGCTTTTTCGTTATTGTCTTTTATTTGATATAGATGTCCGCCAATTGCAAATTCGGACGCATCGGTCTGTAAGTAGAATTCTTTGGATGGATCGGGGTGTGTTAGAGTGTTAGTTTTTATGAACAGCTGTTTAATTTTGTTGAATGTTGTATCATCATCTCTAGTCCAATTAAATTTAACCTTCTTTGACGTTAGTCGTAATAGTGGCTGGACTGTTTCAGAGAATTTATGAATAAATTTATTGTAATAATTGATACATCCGAGGAATGCTTTTAATTGTGTACGACTTCTGGGAGTTGGGAAGTTTAGAATTGGATCAATCTTACTGTTATCCATACGAAGACCTTCATTTGTTAGAGTAAAACCTAGGAATGGTACAGAATCTTTACAGAATTGAGATTTTTCAAAGTTTATTGTCATATTGGCTTCAGCTAGCTTTTTGAATATGTATTCTAGGTGTTGTAGATGTGTATTGAAATCGGGGGAAATGATACATATGTCATCAACGTAAATTGCTGTGAAAGCTTCTATCTCATCATCAAACACGTTATCAAGAGCTCTTACTAGTGCAGCTTGGGAGGTAGAAATTCCAAATGGTGTGACTTTGTACTGGTAGGTTTTGCCTCTAAATTGGAATGCGGTGTATTGACGCGAAGTTTTAGTAAGTGGGATTTGCCAATATGAAGCCGTTAAGTCTACACTGCTTATGAATTTTGCGTTTTCTACATTTACTCAGAATTTCGCTAACACTGCGGTTACATTCGAAATCTGGTTTAATTATTGCGTTTACTTTGCGGGCATCTAAACACAATCGAATTTCTCCAGACTTTTTAATTACTGGGATGATAGCATTTACGTAGGTACTTTTGCTTCTCTCGATTATGTTAAGGTTCTCCATGCGTTGAATCTCAGCTTGTACAGCGTCTTGGTACGCTTGAGGTACTGGATAGGTTAATGATTTAAAATTTTTAGGATTTTCTATATTTAATTCGTGTTCATATTTAGTGCAACATCCGGGTTTGTCTGAGAAAACGTCCCTATATCGGTATAGTAGATTGATCAAACATTGTTTTTGTTCTTCATTTATGTAGTTATTAGGGATTAGAGTTTTCATTATATCTTCCACCGACATTTTATCTTTGGATGATATATTGTGTTGTGCATCAATGTAATCATTATTCTCATTATTAATCTTGTTATCTTCCCATTGTTTCATAGTGCCATACTCAATTAAATGTTGACATTGAGTCATTAAAATCTTCCATAAGCATAACGCCTTGTTGAGTGGTGATTTCACATAAGTGCCCTTCATTTATTGCCATTACAAACTTCATTATAACATTTGTATTGTTTATTTTCATATTTATTGTATTATTATTAAAGTTTAGCTCTGCTTTCCATAATACTAGCATATCCATTCCTAAAATCACTGGTTTGACAAGATGCGGTACTATAAGGAATTGTATGTGAGAAGTCTCGTCAGCTACTGTGACAGGTACATATATTACTCTGTTGATTCGTTTTGAAATGTTTCCAATAGCAGTTTTAATGGTAGTATTGGCTAGGGGCAGTTCTTCAAATGGCTTTAATGATTGTTGGTTGTCCATAAACCAAGACTCTGACAAACAAGTAATAGATGATCCGGAATCAATTAAGGCATTAGTTTCTACATTATTAATTTTGATGTTAATTTCTGGACATCTTATTTGTATAGGATTAGTTATTATTGGATGTTCTATTTTTTCATCAAAAAGGAAATCTTTATCACATATTATGTTGTTAACTTGAAATTCACTACTAGGGTTATAGTTTGAAGAATAATTCTGATTTAAATATCCGAGGTCGTTATTTTCTAGCGCTGTAGTTTCGTATTTTATTTCTGGTGCGATGTTTCCTCGGTTCCGTTCTACAGCGCGCAGCCGTTTCCCGCCGCTGGAACGTCTTCGCTGCGGTCGTTGCTGGTACTAGAAGGTGGATTTCGAGCATTTTCTCCCTGCCGCACGATAGTGCATACTTGTGCCTGTTCTGCGGTGGGGTAATTGTCTATCGTTTCCTGGGTAGTAGTGGGTATTCTGTCGATTTTGGTAGTGGACTTTGTATGGTTGTGTCTTACTCTTGAATTCATTATCATTACGACTGTTGTATGGGTGGTAATAGTTCTTGTTATGTTGGTTTCGATCATTATAATGTTGATTTTGTCCGTGATATTGATTCCTTGGCTGATATGCTCTTTGTTCAATGTTATTATGTGGTGTGACTGGGGATTGGTGAGGTTTCTGGTGTATTGGCTTATAACCAGATGAATTGTGATTTTGGGATGAAATTATTTTGTTCCGTTTTGGGCCGTCTCGGATGTCTTCTCGTTGTAGTAATCGTTCAAACTCTTTAATGGTGTTAATGTTTTTGAACGCTCCGGCTGTCCTGAATAATTTGTTCAAACCGTTCCGATAAAATGGTGACGATTTCTTCTTCGGTTATCGGTGGGGTAATCGATTGTAGTGTGATAACACGCTCGGTGAAGTATTCCAGCACGAGTCAATGTTCCATTATTCTTGTAATGTTTCTGATTCTATTTTTGCACGTATGCCGCGTTGCACATCACGACTCCAATATTTCGTAGTAAATTCTTGTGCAAAATCCTCCCAGCTTTTAATATCGTGTTTTTTATTAATTGGAACCATCGTGACGCGTGACCTTCAGAGACTACTTTCTAATATGTCAATGAGATGTTCAGTGTTAGATGTGTGTGTGAGTTGCACACGACCTATATTTTTTTTGTAATACCTTCTAATTTTTTGTAAAAATTCCATTGGACTGGTAGAACGTCCGTTGAATTTTGGCACTTGTCTGTCTACAGAATCTCCTCCGGTACAAATGACTTGCAATGGTTCACATGGTTTCGTCTCAATTTGAGATTTAGATTTTATATTTTCTAATTCACATTTCATATTTATTAATACATTCGGCTAGATTGTTTATTCTATCATGATTGTTTTGGATTTGTGGGTTGAATTTCATTTATAATGGTTTTGATTTGTATTTTATTTGTTTCGGCGTTTTCATGTCGTACTTGGTCTATAGCATTTTTTATTTCAAAAGC
The DNA here is from genome assembly GCF_021130785.1 of Homalodisca vitripennis. Taxonomy (NCBI): domain Eukaryota; kingdom Metazoa; phylum Arthropoda; class Insecta; order Hemiptera; family Cicadellidae; genus Homalodisca; species Homalodisca vitripennis. The sequence goes on along the minus strand of NW_025780991.1, from coordinate 32,086 downwards.
AATTTTATTTTCTAGAGTTTGATTTTTGTTTTGTACCGATTCTAATATCTTGAACTGTTGGTTATTCATCTGTTGGTTTACAAATGCCTTATGTTCTTCAAAACTATGATTTAATTCTCCTCTAATGCTGTCAGTGGATTCTTTAATTTTCAGGTCTATTTTTTCACGGAATTGATCTTGATTGTCCCTTATAAGCGTTCAATTCATTTCGGAATTCAGTTTGATTATCCCGCAGTTCATTAATTTGTGTTCTCGAGTGTCTCCCCTACAAGATTTGATTTCATAGCTAAGTTTCGATTTTAGTTTTAAGAAATACAATCACTTATTTCGTTTATTTTTTGCGTTTAGGTTTTCGTTTAACTCAGATTTAGTGTTAATCAAATTTTCATTAAGTTGTTTTTAAACCGTTCATGATAGCATGAAGAGCTGTCGATTGGGATTCGTCAGCGGTTTGTTTATTTGACCTGTCACTGCCAATGGCATCAACTGATTGAGTATAATGAGAATGTTTGAACTACGTTTAGTGTGGGAGGCGCAGTAGCTCCATCTTCACGTCTCTGCAGGGAATCAGGGAAATTTGCCGCGTAGGTGTTGGTAGCACTGTTTTTCATTCATTCCGTGATTGGTTGTCGACCGCTGTGAGAATGTTGACTTGGTTAGCGCGAGGAATTATGGGAGTTTGTTCTGCTTCTTTCTCTCTGCCCGCTTTCGTCTTCGATACCGGGATTAATGGCGTCTTTGTTTACGTTTAGCACTTGGTTATTTTCCATATTATCTGTTGGGAATGGGTACCGTTTAGGGTATCTTAAATTAAAATCACGGGACATTAATTGCGATAAAAGATAGAATAATATTACAGGACTAATGTATTGTTAATTAAATGTTTATATAGTGAGTTATTAAATAACCTATAGCCTATTGACAGACAATATGAATAAATGACAACTAACTACGTACAGTACTTTATGTCTAGGCTATTGTTACGATCTAGAAAATTGTCTCAAATCAAAGATTATAAATATTTCATTAATTGAGAGAGTGGCTGTCCTCCCTGAATGCCAATAAAGGAGCGGGAACCTGATGAGATACCTCCGTCAATATTAAGATGACTGTAGCTCCTATTCTAGCTCCTCACTTAACTTTATATTTCAATGAGTTTTTTGCGGTTGGGGGTTTTTCCCTCACTGCCTGAAGACTAAGCTACGTTACGCCCATATATAAGAGTGGAAACAGCTCAGACATAAGAAATTACAGACCTATCTCAATTCAATCGACTCTAGCTAAGGTGTTTGAAGCCATGGTTTTTCAATAGACTCTCTTTTTTTGTCAAGAACACTATATCCACACTGCTCAGCATGGTTTCTTGAGGGGAAGATCAACCACCACGAATCTCATTATTTATCAGGATGACATCAAATCTGCTTTCAATATAGGAAGTCAAGTTGATAGTGTCTACATAGACCTATCTAAGGCATTTGACAAGATTAGTCATGAACATCTGCTAGCCAAGCTTAGTAGTTTGGGCGTTGTTGGTCCCATGCTACGATGGTTTCGAAGTTATTTGAGTGATCGTTATCAGGTGGTTAGATACAGAGGTTTGAAATCCACAGCTTTCCCTGTGCTTTCTGGAGTCCCCCAGGGTTCCCTCCTTGGGCCTTTGCTTTTTGCCATTTATGTTAATGATATGGTTTCTGTCATTAAACACTCCAAGATATTGCTCTTTGCAGATGATGCCAAAATATACAAGGAGATCACTTCGGAGTCTGATTGCAGAGATCTACAGGCTGACTTGAATGGTGTACTATTGTGGTGTTATAGAAATAAAATGGAGGTTAATGTATCAAAGTGCTCAGTACTTACTTTCTCCCGACGGATGAATGAGGAGACCTTCGAGTACTTTCTTGGAGAGGAAACCACTCAGCAGATGTTCTATGATTAAGGATCTTGGGGTGACTATGACATCTTCACTTAATCCTAAAAGTCACATTGACTTTATTAGCCGTAGGGCAAATTCAGCTCTTGGATTTATTATTAGGGTATCCAGAGATGGGTTTTCCCCTGTAGCGCTTAGAACACTCTATGTACAATTAGTTCGCCCCATATTAGAATATTGTTCACCAGTGTGGTCGCCATATCAGATAGGCCATATTGATTCCATTGAGAGCATACAGAGGAAGTTTCTTCGAGTTCTAGGAATGAAACTTGGCTTTCATTATGCGGAGGTTCCTTTGGATGACATCAGCCATCAGTTTGGTCTTCAATCTCTGAGCACCAGGCGGAGGATCAATGATTTACTTCTTCTCCGAAAGATTATTACATCTTCAGTGGATTCTCCTGATCTACTTGGGAGAATAGATTTTCGCATGCTCAAGATTGGCCAGAACAAATCATATGTTTGAGAGGAAATATTGTCAGACTCTGTATTCTTACAACAGCTCAGTGCCACGTCTTCACCGCCTGGGAAATAGCTTACCAGATCACATTGATTTCTTTACTATGATGTCTGAGGTAACTTTTAAAAAGGAACTCTCCAAGTTTTATTTTTTGAATGGTGATCTGTTTATTCTGGAATTTGTAGAGTGTAGACATATTTTGAACTTGCCTGTTGATTAGAACCATTTCTGTATATATTTATAATATAATAAGGTTTCTTAATGCTTGTAATGATTTACTACGTTTTTTTAATTATTTATTTAAATCAATTGCATGGTCTGTTAATTTGTGTTTTGGTCTATAAGAGTATGTATTTAATAGTAATAAGGGCGGAGGTAACCTCATATACATAGAATTAGATGCCTGTATTGTTAGCCATCTAAATCCAAACTGTAAATTTATCATGTAATATATAAAATGGTGTTAACCGTTATACAATAAATAAATAAATAAATAAATAAGCCACTACGTTGGACGCCAATTTTGTAATATACTATTATACTAATTATTATTATACACTTTAAATAAATGGTTAAACTTTATTTGTATTCTGATTATAGTTAGAAATAACAAATAACTCAGTATGATATAAATGTGAAATTTAAATGATGATAAATTAATTGACATACAAGTTTGAATTTATTGAAACAAGATGGAGGATACAATAATGGTAAATTTTTAAATACAATTCTTAATTTTTAGGGCAGGGTGGTCGGTGCTGGCTTAATGAAATAGAAATATTGGGTATTTTTATTTATAAAGATATTGTAATTTTGAAAAATAATTGTTGTTAAATTTTAATTATATTAATTTTGAATTATTAGCCAAATCGAATGTTCCTGGGTTTTATGTTCTTCCAATGAATCACTAGTAAACGTAAAAGGAATTTTTCTCACCCAATGTCTGTCTTCTGCTTCTTTGTACTTCAGTGATAATAAGAATTTAATAAAGTAACCTTTCAAATACTGCTGAATAAATGTAAACCAGTTTCTTTATAATAATAATCTTGCTTCACTTCCTTTCAGATCCCTCTCTCCTCTTCACCTTTCAAATATCTCTCTCTTCACTCTTCAACAATCATCCCTGCACACTGTATCACTGACTTTAGTTCACTTTATAACTTTTGAATTTTATATGTAATAAGGTGAATTTTGATTAATTTTGATATATTTATTATTGTTTGTAGTTAAATTTAAGACAATTTATAAATAATTATTCCTTAATTATTATTACTAAAAAATTTCTAAATTAAATTAGGCCTAAGTATTGAAATGAATGTGAGATGGGTGTATGAAATGAGTCATTACAAGGACGAGATAAACTAAATGGTATAACGCCTGTTTTCCTTGGTTATTACTACAGATTCTGGTATCCTGTTAAGTAATTCAGTTGTGAAGAAAATGCAGAGGTCCCTAGAATGGTGTGTGTCAAGAACGCTGTGACCAAAGATGACAATGTAAACTTTGGTCGATGTGTGTTCCACGCTTCCCAAGTTTCCATGTTCTGATTCCGCACAGGTGAGAATTCAGCTTTTTTCCGTAGTACTTAACATATTTTTCAATTATATGAACATTTTGTAATAATCGAGTTAACTACTAATTCTAAAATTTTCATTTAGTAAAAAAGCTCCTTTAATTTGTGACAAATGTATTGTTTAATTAATGTATTGTTTAAAATGTTTTAAAATGGAACGGATACAATGCTCTTTTATCTACATGTATAAAACTGAATGTTTGTCTATATGTCCTTTATAGAATCGTAAACTATTTTGACCGATCATTATTGAAAATTTGTATATATGACAGAATGTTTATATGCTATGCCCCATTTATGTAAACTCTCCACCAGGTGGCGCTGCAAGACATAAAAGTTTTTAAAAGCGCCTGCACATTAATAAACTGCAATTATGAAACAGTTATGTATATTACATAGCCAAACATTCTTTTAAGGCGCTAAGTTATGATGTATATTTGTCTTTAAAATAAATTTCTGTTTGAACTTATAGCTTGAGTGTTAGATCACGTTATAATAAAGTACGTGTACAGTGGCTATAAACATACACTTTGACAGATTTTCTTGATCGTGGCAACAAGACAAACTTTACATCGGCATTGTAAATATAATTCACTTGAACCAGAAGTGCTCATATAAGGACAAAGCTTTACGAAAATTTCAAATTCAAATTCAAAAACGTTTATTCAGAAAACATAATACAGATCATGCAGTTTTATTACAATTTATCCCCTCTAGCTTAGCTATTTGAGGGGAAAATCTACATTTAAATTACATAATATTTTATTTTTACCTATTGCTTACATTTTAACATTTATATAACAGTAATTGAATATTTATGATTAGAACATACATATTTACTTAAATCAAGGAAAGATATAGATATTTTAAACAGTTAAAACTGTGTATGTTGTGCGTGTGTGTTATTTTTAATTGGATGGTTCATGTTTGATGATTGTGGTATTGGCGTTGTTTTTACAGTGCTTGTGCGTTGGGGATTTTTCGTTTTGTGCGTGAGAGAGGTTGGTACTGCAACTCACTTGCAGTCTTTCTTGATTGTGATGACGTTGAACTTGTTTTGTTGACTGACAGAATTAGATTGCTTGCTGGTTGTTGTTTTATGTTGCCTATTCTGTTGTTTAATTTATGTTGAAAGATGTTTTATGTTATTCAATGTTATAGAGTATTTTTGAGTGTTTATATATGTTTGTTTACCGTGTTGAAATAAATCAAATGTGTTATGTTTAAGTGTAAAATCTGTCCTTACTCTTGTCTACCTAGTGTTGTGAGAAAACCCCGGTACGTGTTAATGTTTCCCCAATTGTGGCTTTATTATTTTGTGTTCGTGTGATACATTTACCTAATCCTATGAATATGGTAAGTAGACTGTCCTTCTTTCCTTCAATGCTACTTAAATGCGTAAGCCTTTTTAGTTGTTGCTTATAGATAGAAGATGATTTTTTAACTTGATTTTGAATTTATTTACTCTAAGTTCGTTTCAAAATTTTCTTCAGGTAACGCATTTAAAAGCATTGGTATCCTAGTTTGCAAAGTACATTTTCCATAACTATTTGCATATCTATTTACAACATATAGTCTCCTTCTTAAAATTATAATCTACATTTTCTAGTATCCTATATTCTTCATTTAGAAAGTTTCTGTTTATATCTATATACTTTGCAAGATTATCAAACATCAAAATTCCCAACAGTCTAGGTTCAATGCAAGGGAACAACACTTCATATATCCTACATAATACTTTCTTAAGATGGATCAGTTTATATTCTGGAGCCTGATAGTAGACAGATATGCCATATACAAACAAAGATTGCACTAGACTAAAGTATATTATTCTCTTTGTAGCCACTGGAAAATATTCAGTAATTTTAGTACATTTGTACAGAACCATTTTTAACATATTTTTTAAATAGGTTACATGCGATTCAAACTTCATATTACTGTCCAAAAGTATACCAAGATGTTTGATAGTTTGATGAAAAACTAGATTTTGACAGCTGCATTGATCTCTACCAGTTATTGTTCTAAAAACATTTATGAGAATGACATAAAATGTTGACATTATTGTTCTGTATAGTGTTTCTTGGAGTTTTGAATATTATTGCTTTTGTTTTTTTGAGAATTAAGTTTTATTGAATTATTAAAAAAATACTTTACTACCAAATCAAGATCCTGTTGCATATTATTTAGGGCTATATTTAGTTCTTTATTAATTACATAGAATATATTATCATCGGCATACTGAAGTATTTTACCTTTTAATTTTAAACTTGCTAAATCATTTACATAAATGTTAAATAAAATTGGAGATAGGATTCCTCCTTGTATCAGACCAAATTTTTGTTCATATCCACTACTGACAATTTGCCCTATACTAGCAAACAACTTTCTATCTTTAAAATAATCTTTAAACAATTCTAATAGAGGACCTCTTATTCCTATTTTTTCTAATTTATTTAACATAATGGTATAATCAACAAGGTCAAAGGCCTTTGAAAGATCAGTTGCTACTGCCAGTACATACTTGTTTTTCATTTAGTGATTTGTTAATTTCATTGGTTAAACATTCTAATAAATCTATAGTTGATCTGTTTGGCATAAATCCATATTGAGATTTATTAATTACTGAGTTATTTACTAGATATTTTTTTAGCTGTTCACAAATATAGTGTTCTAGGATCTTTGTTATTACTGAAATTGAACCTATAGGCCTATAACATTGTAACATCTTTTTACTACCGCTCTTATGAATTGGCCTCAAATAAGTTTTTTTCATGTCAATAGGTATTTTTACCATTCTTAACAATACTTTTCACCAAATGTAACAAAATAGGCTGCAGATATACAACATTGTTCTTTATATCTTTTGGTCTAATTTGGTCTGGACCTGGTGCCGATTGGGCATTTAATTTATTAATTACTTTAATTATCATATTTTCATTTATTGGTTGAAAATACATACTTTGAGTTATTCCAATATCATGGTTTCCGTCATGAAAGTCTTGAATAATATCAAATTTGCTATCAGTCATTTCATTGCTTATACTTTCAACTGATGTTTTGAAAAAATCTTTAAAAGTCATCAGCCTTATTTATTACATCTGCTACACTATCTAGACTAAAACTATTTTTTATATTTTCATAAACTGACGGTTTTTTCTTTTTATTAAGAACACTATTAATTATATCCCAAGTTTTTCTACTGTTTTTCATATTTTCCTTAATTATTTTAGAATAATAATTTTGCTTTACAATTCTAATTCTGTTTGTTAAATTATTTCTGGCATTTTTTAAATAGCCTCATATAATGTATGTTATACCTATCTCGTTTCCATTGTGTCCATAAATACTTTTTATAGTCTATTAGAGCTCTAAGTTCATTATTCATCCAAGGGTTGACTCTTTGGGTTTTTTTTCTATTTGATACCTCTCTAGTAGCCATTGCATAGATTGTATTGAACTTATGAACTAGTGTTTGATAAATGAGCTCGGTATCTCTAATTGCTATAATAGATAACCAATCTTCACCTCGAATACCTTCATTGACTAGTCTATCTTTTATGATGACGTTATTAATTTTCTATTGTATTACAAACACTACTATTTAAGTTATAATTTTTAAGACTAATTGTTAATCCTGTCCAGTAATGATCTGATAGTTTTTCTTCTACTATAAATGCTGTATATTCTTTAGCTATGGTTCTAATATTGATATGGTCTAGGCAAGTTGCTACTAAATTATTACCATAAAATTCTACTCTTGTGGGTTCTTGAATTGTATTTAACGTTCTATTTGTATAAAGGACATTTAAATATTCTTCAGATCCATACATGCCCGTTAAATAACATATATTAATATCTCCAGCCATAAATAGGTGTTTAGCTCTAGTAACTAGATTTGATGTGAGAAATATTTCCAATTCCTCATTAAAATTATTAACATTTTGACTTGGAGGTCTATAGAAAGCTCCTAAAATAACATATTCTTTTTTGTAACTTAATTGTATAACAAGGAACTCTGTTGAATTGAAATGGAATTCTAATGTTATATCTTTTATTTGCAATTCTTCTTTAGTAAAAACCATAATTCCCCCACCTCTACGACCCGTAGGCCTACATTTAGCTACTGAATTGAAACCTGGCAGATTGTAAAAATTACTTTCTTCCTGAGTTACATTAATTTCTGTAAGTACTATGACATCCACAGAATCTAAGGTGTTGCACAAACTTAAAATTAAACTGTCCCAATGTTTTCGCAAACTTCTAATATTTGTACTTATTAAATTTAGTTTTGATTCTGTTTGTAAACTATTTTTATTTAATAAATTTGATGCATCTTTCCAATCAGATATTACATTAAAGTTCCCGTGAATATTCAAATCGATTTCTTCTAAATCAATTGTTGATATTGGTTAATGTGACGTTGAAATTTAGGCTGTTTGAATTTTTATTTTTTTGTTAGTGTGAGGGATCATTACTTTTTGTGCAACCGCTTATCCTACCTTTTCCAGATCTGATTCCGTAAGAATTCTGAAAGCTTTTGACTGGTTGTCTTTTTTCAACATAATTCTATTTCCATTTTAGCCATATGTACTTAAACCCTAACCTATCCTTCACTTCTTTGGTTTGTTTCATTAGTTCTGAGAAATAGGGAGTTAGATGATCATTGAAGTATATTGCCCTTTCTGGATGAGAATTTCCTATTAGTTTTGTACTTGGCCTAAACTTACGTGCACTACGGACTACTGTGTCTCTAATGGCTCTAGTCGTACACTGCACTATGATCGGCGCCGGCGAGTGTGCTGAAGGTAGTCTGTGCGCTGTGATGTCTTCTTTTCTGAGCTCGATATTCATGGCCTGGAGCAATCCTGTGATCTTCACTGGGACGTCTTCTTTGTCGTCTTGAGGAATACTGGTCACAATAAAATTTCTACTCCGCCCATACTGTTTCTCCATTTCCATTTCCATTTTCAAATCCCGCATCTGATTCTTCAACTTCACAGACTCTTCTTCCATCTCCTTGACTCGGTCTATGATGTTAGTCATAGTTGCCTCTAACTTACTAATCATTTCAATTATACTATCGACTCTTGAGGCAATTTTATTCTCTTGCCTCAGGAACATTTTATCCAACAGCTTTTTCAAGGCTATGTAAGTAGGATCATCACTTTCAATTTCTTCGTCTGTCAACTCTACACTTTCTGTACATGTTTTACTTATAGGTCTGCACTTCAAACATTCCCACTCAGACCTATACTTTACAGTCTTAGCCTTCCAAGACGTTTTGGTTAGCCCTGCACAGGTGTAGTGCAATTCCGCCTTACATTTACCACATGTAACTTTATCTCCATCACCTGATATTGACTTTTTACAGCTTCCACAAAACATCTTTACGTTATTAAGGCGTATGACTGACAATTAATATGTTTTTATTGTTTGATTAGTAATGAAGACTATAATGTCTAACCTCAATCTTATAACCTCAAAAGGTACCAGAGAAAACTTTCTTCTACTATCAATGTAGACGGTATTTCTAAGTACAAACCTTTTACTATATTTATAAAACAGATCCTTTCACACCATATTAAAATGTTTTACTTCATAAATTATGTATAGTTACAAAAATTTCAATGAAATAGTAAGCAGCACTGAAAACGTATGTGAATAGGTGAACTGCCATAGAGGTATTGTGTATAAGCGTCTGAAGCCGCAGGAAACAGCTAGTGCTTTATAAAACCAATAAAATTAAGGTTATTTTTTGAGAATTTTATTTTAATGTAAAAATTATTAAAGTCTTAACACAGAATGAACTATTTGTATAGCAACCTGTACGTGTTAAACTAATTTTAAAACGTTTTTGGTTTTACAAATCTGGTATTTAGGCCTACAATATATGTAATATTTTACAAATTTATTGGATTAATATTATATTTGAAGATTTTACAAAATATTAACTATTTTGTTCGTTTTAGGGAACAAAATTCCAAACGTTTGTCGTCAGAAAGGGACAGCTCAATTCTTTGATTCCATCAGTAACAGCTGATAACCAGAGGTTTGATAATTCCATAATTATTGGACCGTTATCTAAAGCAGAACACTACTATACCATTCACTTCTACTTTTCAATGGTGAGTATAGTTAAAATTAGAAATACTTACAACCAAAGAGGAAGTTGATACACTTTTAATTCCTTTAGGTTAAGTCATGAGCAGAGAATCTGCCATAAAGGGGTCCGGTTCCGAGTTACTATCCTGGCTTCATCGAGTTCTAATGCCAGTATTGTCGATATAGTTGTTTGTTTTGCTGTCAGATAGCATGCTGTTACAAGCATTTCATTCACAAGTTTAATTGTTTTAGCTGTCTAAGATTATAACTGGCCAATCAGCTGTTTATTCTTCTTTAATCAGCTATTTTCTGTTTGTTTTTGCATCTTGGTGTGATTGAGTATGAAGGAGTTTTAACAACTAAATTTAACTTATCAATTTTTAAATTTTAGTGTCTTATAAAAGATTGTCTGGTTTAAAAGTATATCTGTATACAGAATAGAAACAAAAAATAGACCTTTTAAGTTTATTCTATGTATATTATTAATAAAAAAATAATAAAATTCTATATGTGTAATAATATTTAAACTAAAAACTATTATAGTAACAACTTAAAATAATGTATTTAACACATTCACTGCGGATGACAAAATTACCGGCGACAGAAAATGCTCGGGAATTTTTGTTTGTTTTTTACTTACCCAAAACGGAGTCAGGATAGCCAAAAGGGTTGTCCAAGATATCCCGGAAGCTTTGTTGGCCTGAACGGGTGACGTCATGTCCGTGCCGAGTCTGCTCGTTATCCGCACCGGGTGCCAGTCCCCGTGTTGTATGTGCTCGCAGTGCACTAGGTTTCGGCACAAACACTCGCGAATTACACGTATATAGTACATGAATGACACGTAGATAGTACATCAATTACACGTATTGGGGTGGGGTGTGACCTACTGGGGGTGGGGGACGCCGCCTTCACCATCCCTAGGACTGTTCAAACTCGACTCATTGTCTTTATCAGATGAAAAATTATCGTCAATAACATTATCGTCTTCCTCCATTATGAGTACATACACTTACACAGTCAACAGACACTATAATCCACTCACACAATATCGCAAAGCATATACAACAAACGAAAATGGCGAACTGGCAATGAATCGCACCAACTGACTCACCGAAACAGGCACACCTCGCTATGAGTGTTACAGCCTTCCCGGGCAACTGCTCAGCTCACACTGAGGCAATATAAAAGCAGCTGTCGTATGCCGAGCTCGCTCGTCCACCGCCCGGCGCACCATTTTCGCATGACGAGCATGCTCGTCACCCGCAGTGAGTGTGTTAAGTTAATCTGAAAGTTTTCTACAATCCGTCCAAGTAGTGGTAATGTATTGGAAGCTTCAATTTCATGTTGTCAAATTTAATATTTTTATGAGATTGTTATTTTTTTTTCTTAATTAATTTTTGACTGAATTATTGTTATAGAGATCACGTTTACAGATTATATTGTTCTTCAATAATAATACGATTTATTTGGAAAATTAGTGAGCACACTCTTATTGGAAAAATAGTATTTAAAAATGAATCGGTTTTTTTTAAAAGGGCGTAAGTCAAGAAATGAAAACTTTTGGAAAACTAAAAAAAACTGTGTAGGTAAAAGATTATGTAACAAAAGTTGGTTTTTATTTTATTATCCTATAAAGTATAAGAGTAGAGGTATTTTTACAAAGTTTCATTAGTGAACGGTAAAAAACAAACGTAATATTTAACTTTAAAATTTGAAAAATATCGCCCTTTTAAAAAAAATCAAATCTTTGATAGAATGATTACAAGATATTTCATGAATAATAGGCATTTATTTACATAGCAAAGTACAAAATGTACATGAAATTACAATGTGTGTCCTTTATTTAAAAAATAGTAACTAACAAGTTTAAATAAATGTAGAAAACCATCAAAAAGTTTAATCAAGTTCTGTTTGTTCTAATTCAAAATCACTATCAACCACATTATGTTCACAGTCAATAGTTGGCCAGTTGTAAATTTCTTCATAAAACAGTGAGTGTTCCTGTGGAATGTAACTTCTTAGCTTCTTTATGTCCTCTATCTTAGGTTTTTTTATCGGTACTCGGTTTTCTGGATATGCCAAATTGGCTGGGGGACAAACTGCTTCTTTTGTCTTTGACATTAAGAATGTATGCGATACAATTCCATTAATATTTGGATAAGCTTTGATACATCCTTTGCTGTCACTGTTGTACTCAAACATGAACAGAGAGCTAATCTGAAATGACACCTTGTCTTCTTTTTTTGTTTGTTTGCCTTTTGTTTCTTGCGAAACACATGACTTTTTGTAAAATATCCCCTGCCACTTCTTAAAGTCAAACACAACATCAGATGACACTTCATGGACTGTAAATTTGTCAAAGCGTGAGGAACACTGCAAAATGATTTGTGTTATCTCATGAAACAGTAAAGATTCGGTCATTTTTCTTCAGGGCCTTGGAAATGATCCCAAAATCCCTATCACAGGGAAGAAAAACTGTGACCACGTAAGGGAAAGTATTGAGTCACTTTCCTAAATCTCCCCGAGTCTGTTAGATACAGACACAATCTTGACAGGGCCTGATTTTTGTTCTGTCCAGAACAATTATCACTAAACAGTCGAAGTTCAGTATACTGATCAGACACCGACTTTAAATACTCATTGAGGAAAGAACAAACTTCATTAGGGGTTTTTTTTGCCACTCCTTCATGGTACAAAAATATTGTTGTCTTGTTGTCTTTTAGGTTGTGTATCCCAAAAACATTAACTGATATCTGCCTCATGTAATAGAGCTCTTGAACCGGTAATTTTGGAATTGAAATTGTCTTCATGTAGTCAAAGGCTAGGGATAACACGTGTTTTTTCATTTTTACCCTCTTCTGATTGCTCATGTTGTAAAGCTGAGTAAAATTTTTTACTTTTGGCTTTATGGACAAGCAGTTCAGCAACTGCTGCTCTTTTCGCCACATCATTCAAGTTTGGAGATTTTATTTTAATATTGAGCTCCTCACAAGTGCTACATACATCCACTTGTGGGCGACCAAATGGATAGTTAAAATTATCATGGTAATATTGCCAAAAGAAACTTAGGCTAACCTTAGGTATAACTTGCGGATGTTTTTCTTGATACATTTGCCACATTTTTTTAATGTTCAGGTCTGCAGACAAGTAGTATTTTTTTTTGCCACAATAATGTGTTTCTTTGAGTGGAAAAGATTGTATGTGCTCATGCACTAAATGATAGATTTCGACAGGTAAAGCATGGCTGACACCTTTACCTCTTTTGTCCTCAGGAGTTTTGCCTAGAAGTTTTAGATTTCTAATCCTCCTAACTCGTTTCTCACTAATGGAGAACACGGATAAAAAAGCTTTGAAACATACCTCTTTCCGTGTAACTCCTACCATAAGATGATAAGAAAATGAAGCATTTTTTCTTTCCTCTGTTCACGACGTCTTCTCTAGGCCGTCTTTGTTGCACATCTACAGCGTCAATTAATCCTTGGATATACAAGTCTTGCTCATTTTTGGAAGGAATGTCATAAAATCTTTGGAATACATCAAGACAGTCTTCCTCACCGAGGTTTTTTAAAACATTTGTTGGCACATCTGTAAACAACATACAAGAACTGTAGGCTACAATACTTAACCATGACAAAGAAAACCTGTAGTCCTATTCATAAAACATAACCTAACAATCTAGGTAAAACTCATCATGATAGGTAAGAAAAGCATTAGTGAGGTATGCCATATTGAGTTTTAATTTGTTTTAAAGTTTGATTTGTGATAATTAAACAACTTAAACATTTATTTAGCTTACCTGCAATCAAATTGTGGTTTCTTGGCTGGCACTTCTTTCCCCTTATGGCTGACATAAGATTGTCCCTTTATTCGAGCCTCTTTAACAATATTTAGTTTGTAATTAGATGGATCTCGACGTTTCCTCTTACGAGGACTTCCAATCACAACATCATTCATCATCTGCTTGTAATGAAAGATAAAATATCTCAAGAAAGTAAGGTTAGAAAACACAAACAACACGTCTTCATTAAGAATGAAGATGTAATGATGAAACAGCTGGCGTGTTTCAATTTTTTTTGAAAGGGCGTAAGTCAAGCATACACACAGCAGCTTTAAAGGTTTGCAGCTGACTTACGCCTGTTTAAAAAAATCTAATACTGACTTACGCCCTTTTAAACTGAATCAGAATTTCAAGTATTTTTTTCTACCATAAATGATAACGATACAAACGCCCTTTTAATGAAAATCAATGTATCTAGTAGTATAGAGTTCGAAAAAAAATTAAAAGTGGAAATCGGAAAAATGATGACTTACGCCCTTTTAAAAAAAACCCGATTCAAATGTATTACATACATAGAATAATTTGGTATTAAAAGCACTTCCTGTGTAATGTACCGTACTTAGATTTTTACCCATATGTTTTATATTCCATAACTACAAAAAAATCAATTATAAAATAAATCTACTAATAATATTACTCTACACAGGTTAATATGAACATTTACTTTTTAGACGGAATAGGCTGGCTTTAACTTTTGTTATATTCTACATTTTAGAACCTAAAAGTTACAATTAATACTTAATTTAAAATTGTATTAATCAAAACCTATTCATTGTTTCAAACACAATTTACGTCTGTAATAATATTTTAGGTAATGCATTTCTGAATGTTTCAGAAAACAACAACGAAACTAAATATTGCTATTGAAGACTTGAGGAAGTCTGTAGTAAAGCTATCAAAGTCACAGACAGCTGAGAGCAGAAGGTGGCCAGTGGCCAGCCAGCCGCCCGCCGTCCCGTTGTCTCACTTTGACGTGGTGCGGTGGGACCACTTCACTCTCACTCACAAATATCTCAACAACGATTTCACAAACCTTGTCCCTCTCTCTGGTGCCGACAAGGAAGATATCCAGGTAACCCTCTCACTTACCTAACTGATACTCTTATCAACCATTTATCACACTGTCCACAATTTTAAAGCATATATTTTCTGTGAAGGTTTTTATATATATCAGACAATTCTTACTAAAATTAGTTTTAAATGTTTGGTTGTAATCCTTAGAAAACTAATAATTTTATTTTGTGTACTTTTTATTTTAAAACTGATGTATAGAATTTAACATTTCAGTACTGACCTAACATACATAGTACAGGTTATCTGCTATACATGTGTGTCCATTTATAAGAATGCTGGGTAAGTTTAGTGATTTAAAAACTAATACTCAGAAAATGTACTTCATAATAATAAAGTACTACCTACATTGAGATTTTAATAAAAATTTTTATTTTTAAAATTATAATTTAGTTTTTAACTTTAGAAATAAACGTTATTAAATACAGCCACAGAAATACTTTGTTCAGTTATGTATTTAAAGCAACATGAGCAATCCAAAAAATGTAAAGGTAAAATACTGAAGTACAGTAGAGTCCCGTTAATCTGACCTAATTGGGACCGAGCCCTATTCGGATTATGTGATTGTTCGGATTAGCCAGAATTACAGAAAAATACGGTTTTAACTTGAGAATGGGTCTAGTTTGTTATAGAATTATCAACATTGTTTATTAAAACATGTTTTCTGACTGTTGCATTGCATTTCTTGACAAATAAACGTGTTTGCGAATACTAAGCACATTTACCGTATTTAGTGTGAGAGTTCTATTGTTAAGCAATGTGAGTCATCCAATAAACTCTCTTCAATGCGACAGAAGACAATAACTGAATTTATGTCTTTTAACAATTAATATTGTACTCAATAATAATATCAGTACTGTACGTCCAATTTTTGTTTGATTTCACTTCTTAATACAATAATTTAACTCATACTTAACCTATAAGTTTCAATTTGGTACTGTATTTAACTTCATTATTTATGTACTGTACCGTACACAATTTGTCTTAATAAAAGACCGTATGTCTATTTAATTAAAGTTTTATTTGTTTATGTATGAAATGATGCACCCATTTTAATTTTTTAAGTAATTAGTTCCTATAACTGTTCATTATCGTTATAAATAATTCCTCCTGGATCTGTTCGGATTAACCGACGTTCGGATTACACGTGTTCGGATTAGCGGGACTCCACTGTATAACAATTAAATTTAATGTTCAAATATTGATGTACTAGTCTAACGTTTAAGTGTGATAGTAGTTCAAATTTGTTTCTTTCTGTAGCAAAATATTTAAAAAAACTAACAAATAAAAAAAAACATGTAAATTATTTTCTGCATCTTGTCATTGATGTTTGATGTTCTCAAAGCAAATTGATGATGTTTTAAAATTTGGTGATGTATCACAATAAATATTACTGCAGGATCATAAGTATTTATAATTAAATTAGTATTAAAGGAAGATTATTAAATTTTAAAAATGTTAACTGGTAAGAAAAAAAAACATTTTATTTATATAACATTAGAATTGATGAATGCCAATGCTGATTGAATGATTCATGAATTTTATGATACGATTGAAAATATTTTACTATCTTCTTTACAATGAAACAAACTTGTTGGATTGCATTAAAAGTAAAAGTGTGAAAGACTTATTTTTGACTATGCTGTTCAAAATAAAAGTTTCATTAATCGTGTTTAAGTAAAAGTAAACTTAGTGCAATTCTAATGTGTGATCTTTTATAATAGTTTCATATGGATGTTAATGAAGCCATTACGTTTGATTAAACACTTTTATTAGGTATTTTTGAATGTTTTACAAGTTTATATCGGCTGAGATGAAAAGAAGGCAGCAATGTAAACCAATGACAAGAACCATTAGTGTTTCTTTTCTGACATCTCCTTGATTTTCGTCTGTTGTAGAGAATCATCTCCGCAGCTATAACTCATGTAGAGGAAAAGTATGAGAGTGCATTGAAATTTCATAGGTTTATAAACGGGTATCAGAAATTTGACCCTTCAAGAGGAATGGATTATATAATTGATCTTGAGTTCAGAGAAACTACAAGTGGCAAAACGATCCACAAAAGGTAAAACTAAACGAAGCATGGAAGCATTACGAGATGTTAGTCCCCAGATAACTTACAGCATGTATTTAAAGTGAGCACTGTACATCAAATTCAAATTGCATCACTTTTAACTATTCAGATAGTAGAATAGATTAACACTTCCTCTTACACTGTTCGGGAAATTATCGTAGTATTTTACTGTGAGTTGTGGTAGCAAACATGGTAACATTACATTTTTCAGGCCACAATAAGTATTATCATAGAAATATTTGTGTTAATAATAGCCATTAGATATGGTCAAATTCTTAACTCTTTTATAAGTACAGTGGAACCTCGATAAGTCGGATTAATCGGATCCGGGTTAACGTAAATCCGGGTGTTAGTCGGAGAATTAGGTAAAAAAAATTAATAAAATACGGTATACTTACAGATAAACTCCATTATAATTGTAAAAACATCAAACATATACACATTTAATTATTATTAATCCTTACAGTGCATTTATAACTGTTCATTTCCTGGTTAAAAAAAACTCAGTCAGCTTTGGTTGTGCCAATGTTGTCTGCCGCTTGCGTGTTGTGCGATCCCGCAGTCTCTTCAACATGAGCAATTCAGCCGGCGATGTTTCTGCCTGCCGCTCGAAATAAACCATTAGTTCCCCGAAATAAACCATTAGTTCGTTTTAGTTTGGTCACTGCATCTCCATGACTCATCACTGGATCTTCAATGTCCCCGTCTGATTCATTAGCATCAGGTAAAAACGACGCGATCACTTCCTCGTCAGTAAGTGGCTCATAGCCTCCGTTATTGTCTGCCCCTAACCACAGAGTAATGTCATTTTCATCGACTTCAGAGAGGATTTGGGGAAATACGCGTCTGTTATTGTTTCCGAGAATCCGGGACAATGACCGCCACTCGGCCGCCGTGGGCCATGACTGTCGTACAGTCCCATCAAATACTGATGTAACATCGATTCACGGATACTATACCACTCAAAAATATTACGTTTTTATTATTGAAATGTTTGTCTAATTTTTCATTTTTTAATTGAAAATCGGTCCGGGTTAGCCGGACTTCCGGATTAACGGGGGGCCCGACTTATCGGGGTTGTATTGTAGTGACGTACTTATTATCACCAACAGCACTGCACACAGGTTTTCGCTGCAGAAAATTATACTCTAATGTAAAAAAATTTGAGAACAGTTTTATTAAACCTTTTGCACGCCACTAATAAATCCATTAACTTTCCGATAACACCAAGACAAGTAAAAAATGTTGTTTCTTAAGTTCAAAGCTAATTTTTATTATAACTAAATATAAAAGGTAAAAGAAAAAAAGTATAAAAAGAATTTTCCTTAAAATTAGCGTATTTATTGATAAAAATAAAGAAAGAACTATTTACCAAACTGTTAATTTCAGATAAATTTACTTTAAAACAAGATAAATATTTAAAACTAATCACAACACTACCACACTAAAAAGAATAATAACGAGATACATAGTAGACTTGTGCACTTGTGACAACCGATATATAAAGCAGTAATACATGCCACGGATATGTTTATTTATGGCTCTTAGGAGATGCAGAAACTGACAAGCAGGCGGTCGGAGTTAGACAAAGGGCACTCCCGTCCTCCTGCCGCAGAAGAAAGAAGGTCGTTTATAAATACTTAATTGGCAACCGTGATAAGCACGGAGCGTACAGCTGGGAATTTTGAATGCCTTTTGTGAGCCTAAAAAAAATCTCAAAGAGACATAATCTATAATATCAGATATAACTGTATTTGGCGTTTTGGTCAAAGTCTACCATTCTAATATATCTGTCTATGGCTTGGGAAGGGTTACATTATAAAATCAATACTTCTATTATACAATGTGTTATTAAAACCTTTGCACTCAACGGTTCGTTAAATATGGCCCATACTGATTTCCCGCCCAGCTCAGGTGAAATTACGGATAGTTATCCTCTCAGCTTGGCGGGCTAGAACTAGTGGCGGGCCACAGCCAGTGGCGAACTGAGTTCTGTGTCTCCACTCTGTGATTATGTAACCATTATGTCACTTGACTTGCATTTAAATGGCTGTATTTGATCTTCCACCCTCTAAATGACTGGTATTTAAATGCAATTCTCAAACAACTAACTTACAACTTATTAGTTTAAAGCTAAAAAATTCAATTGTTTATTTATTATTTCCTCTTAATATACAAAATAGTACATAAGTTAACCTGAAGTTTTAATTTTGCAAAATAAAAATACAGTTAGTCTTAAGTAGGTCTCTAATATGAACAGAATATAAACTTCTTTCCTTATTTTGAGGTTTGGTTCCACCAAATGCACTATTATTTTAATAAGTTGATAGTATACACTATAGCAGCTACAGCGGCACTGACACTTAGATAAAATACAATACTAAACAGTATTTACTATGTGTGGTATGTGCTTCAAATAGATAAATATTAACTTAGTTCCATATTTGGCAGAGGGATTTCAGCACTTTCCAGCCACAACTGGATAAGGATTGAATTTTATAGTGGACCACACATAGTGGCCTGTGAGCTAAATGGCCAAAACGGTGAGGGACACTATGTGAGGCCTGGCGAGCTGAGGGACAGGACCTTGTCATAACCCTCTGACCTGACAGAGAGAGGGGCACCTATGCTGACCTATAGTACCTCACAAGCTGAGAGGACAATCAAGGGTTAAGGCTACTGTAGTTAAAAAGGAAATACAAAGTTACACAGTGAGACTTGGTTCTCGTTTTAACACCAAGAATTTTCCACCAATACAACCGTTTACAATCTTAAGAAAATAAAAGGAAATCTGTTTTCAAACAAAGGATATTCAAGTCATCGTAAGTTAACAAATTTACTTGATCTTCATGTTTACATTATATACGAACGTGAAATAACGCATGAAAACGTATGTTTTATGAGTGTTTTTCAAGCAATACGTAGTAGGTGACTTTTCATTCCTTCCTCACCTCCAACCCACATCATCCTGCATCTTGTCTGTTTACAGATCTACTGGATCAAGTCAACATGACAATCTCCAGGGCTTCTTTGTCATTTTTATTTTGGCTGTTGTACGTGTATTATTACGTGTTTCAGTGGCACATCTGTGTTGTGTGTCACAGTTTTTTATATCTGCTTTTTCCTGACATAGTCTTGAGTTCAGCTATATCTGATTTTGCTCTGTACTTTTTTTGTTTTTAATTTTGACTTTAGTGTGGTAATCACCATGTATTCAATAGTTTACTTTGTTGCCAGCATAAACTTAGTTTCTTAGTATTTTACCTCTGAAAAAGAAAACAGATTATAATGCTAGAGACATCCTATTCTATTAAACTTAAAGATGGAAAATTGTCCGTAATTTTGTAAAAATAATTAATTTTATAAATCATAATATTGCCAAACTGTACCAAGATTAGCTATAATAGATGACTTGAAACCCTGACATTGAAATTCCCAAAAGGTCAACCTGATATAATCTGTGAACATGTACAAACATTGTATGTTTATTTATCTAACTACACCAAGGCTTATTTTTTATACAATTCATATCTCACAATGAATGATCAAAGGTCTATTGTTTTGAACCAGTCAAATCCCAACAATTTTGAACATTATGTTTCAGATTTGAATTGTTCAAATCGTTGGGCAAGGTAGAGATGGTACCAGTACCGTATGTTACGGAGAACGTGCGCGTACATGTCGTCATCCCAGTCCAGTCAGCTGACAGTGAAAGGATAATGACGTTTTTGAAAACAGTTACAGTATAAATGCAATGGAGAAAAAAGATTTGCAGTTCTTGATGTTGGTATGTATCCGTTCATGTGGCGAAAGAATTGAGTTTTTCTATTGGTATTAACTGCTTTATAATTGCTGAATTTAATAAATTTTATGAATAAAATTTATTTATTTGCATAAAAAGAACTACAATGCCACATTGACATCATAGGTTTCTGATGTCATGCCTCATATTGATGTAATATTGGTGATGAAACTATTAATATAGCACATATTATTGCTTATGTAGTATTATAATTGCTAATTATAATTATATTCTATAAATGAATTGTACTTACAAATTTTTATAATGGTATCATTAGAAGTGTCTGCGATGATCATTCATGCCACCGTTCATTGAGTTAGTTCTATCGCATTATAATATCAAGACAAATTAAATGTGCATTGCTATAGTTTACTGGTTTTATAAATACTCTATATGAATTGTTTGATGCAAAAATCAGAGTCAGCTGATCGAGTAGCTAATTTATAACAGCCGAAAAAAGAACAAAACTTGTAAAATTAATTTATAGAGTTAAAAAGTCATTGTTTGTAGTCTTAGAAGTCCAAATAGACATATTCAGTAGCAATGAAAATATTAAATACTGAAGAATGTTGATGCACAAGATATTTTTATGATGCCACAATAGCGTCACTGTGCCTGAAGGTTTTTATATAACTTTATTAGATATGAAGACATATATATATATATATATATATATATATATATATATATATATATATATATATATATATAATAAATATATATATATAAAATTAGCTTGTGTTATTTATTACAAACACTTTTGTATAGATTAAGTTTTGAATACGTTTTGTACACATTTGCTGCTTAAAATAAATATAAATGTGTGTTTCACTATGTTTTAGACTTGAACTATTGTATTTTAATTTTCTGTGGTTTAACCCAAAGTGTCCAATATATTAGCTTTTGAAATTAATGAGAAAAATGTAAATCTAAAGATATGTGGAGAATTATTAGTATACCAAAACAATTTTAAACGCAAAAGTTTTGAGAATATGAACATAACACACAACGTAGAGTATAATGAAATTAAATTGTGTACGTCCATATTAAATGTAACTGGTGATGGTATGTTTTTGAAGGAATAAATCATTATTCTCATTATGTTTCAGGTTTTTATCTATAACTCGCACGAGTCATCAAAAGGAGACAATGATATTTTTAAAGAAGTAAAAAATAAAGCTTTATCGCTTTCGAAATAAATTTGAGAAGTTAGGCAATTTAATAAAGTGGCATTCAATAAAGCTTCCTGGCAATGGATCAGACTTTGCAGTTTTAACCGAATCTTTGCTAGATTTCGCAGTAATGGACTCTGTTCTGAAAAAGTTCTCACCAGAAAGTTTAGTTCTTGTAGGAAGGCCTAATATGGAAGTGCGTCTGGATTATTTTAATAGGGTAAGTAAGGCGATTAGTTTTCTTAAACAAATTTTTTTTGTTTAATGATATTTTGCTGTAAATAACTAGTTTAATACGCATAATTTATTACTTCTACATAACTGCAAAATTTATTTAACGTGTACATAATTAACAGATAACCCATAAACTGCCATTATGAATTTACATAAATAGATTTGTCGTTTAAGGTTAATATTTTTTAGTAATAACTAAGCTAGTATTTTAAATTTATAAGTACTTTCATTTAACTGAAAATTAATGTGTAAATTGTAACATAAATAAGTAGCCTATACCTGGAACAAAAAACCTGCTTCTTGACACATTTTTTTGTCTAAACTCATACATGTTTAATCCAATATGTTTATGGAGCATGGCCCAGGGGTCGATTTTTTTGAGAACGGCTAGTATCACAAGAGCTGCCGTTTAGATTAATATGGCTTATGGCCACCCTGTACTGTACGGTGAACGTGGAAGATATCTACATTACTGAAATTCCTCTTTTCTTCTTTATTAAAGTGTAGAAATTAATATCTCATTTTTTAAAATTATTTTGCCATCACTTAAAAAATATATAAAAATTGATCAACAAATTTTTTTACAAAGAAAACAAACCATTTTTATTGCAATATTTAAAAAACCTTTCATTTACACACAAAACAGTATAATGACATAAGTACAATTTTATTGAAGTTGGAAATCTTTTTGGTGAATCCGTAATGGATTGAGGATGAGCGGGCGCCTTGATGGAAGAAAATAAACAATCAACACAAGTAGCCAGCTTTTTGCTTTGTAAAAGAGCTTGATTATTAAAACACATATGTTCTAGTGGAGAATCATGTTATTAACATAATGTATGTCAAAATTACACAATAAGCAAATATGACATAGCATTAGCTATTATTAAAAAAAACTAAAATTAAAAGCATAAACTCTATAAAAATTACAGGATCCGCACACTAGAGTGTTGTAGATTGTGTTGTCTTCACTGAAACTATCTGCAAAATTGTATTTTGGTGATTTAGTTTTCACTCAAGGAAATTATTCTTTCATTATGACATGAAAAAAACCGTTGGAATATAAGACAAATTACTATTATTAATAAATAAAAACCTTTGTTGAAATCAGTGTTTGGAAATTCTCACTGGAACAGCAATGACAACCTATTTGGCAGCAAAAACTAAGCTTACATGCAAGGAAAGTAATCCTGTTAAGATTGTTCCTTTATGCTACGTATAGAATTTACATTCTATCGTATGATGCAGGTGCGGATGAACACTGTGTTGGATTTTCAAGTGTTCAGCCCCATCCCGTTCACTGAGTAC
Source organism: Homalodisca vitripennis (assembly GCF_021130785.1). Lineage (NCBI taxonomy): Eukaryota > Metazoa > Arthropoda > Insecta > Hemiptera > Cicadellidae > Homalodisca > Homalodisca vitripennis. The sequence goes on along the minus strand of NW_025780991.1, from coordinate 8,519 downwards.
CATCCAGACATCATTTACAATGAGAACCGGCCACAGCCTCCAGAATTGGATATCAACAAGAACTATGGCCATTACGATTCTACAAACTTCAAGCACATATCATTCTACACTGCCGACTATTTTAAAGGGTGAGAAATTAAAAAATAAATCAATGTTGAATACAGTAATCGTTCAATTAACATCACAAGAACAGTTCTTCGTCGGTGCACTAGAATTCATTACACAATAGAGAATAGATTTTGTAAAATAATAAAATGATGTTTAACCTTTTCAGTCCTATCCATTTAAAAAAAAATATACACAAAAATACCAGTGATTGTAAAGTATCTATTATGATCACAGCACTATTAAGAATAAGAATACATTTACAGTCATAAAGCTTAAACAATTATAAAGCTAGCAGAAGTCCAGATAAGAAAAATTTGGTACCCAAAACATAAAGTTGCCAAAACAGTCACTTCACAATTTAAATATTATTATAAAATTTAAAATAAATAAATAACATGATTATGACAAATAAAAACAGGTATATAACAAATAAATAAATAGCTAAAAGTAAAACACAACCTCAACAATTACAATAACAGAATTATATGAACACTGATAAATTGAAAAATGTAGTCTGTATAGATAAAAACATTACATCAGCATTTAAAATCTAATCATTAAACTAAATATTTTTATGGAATATATAGGATCGGACTAAAAGCCAGGAATAAAATTTTATTATAACTATATTTAGAGATTTCTTAAAAAGTTGTAGAGCTTCAAAGTGATCACTGTGTGGCTATTAATAGTTTTATTAGTCTATAAAAATCTGTGGATACATTTTCTCTATTTCTGTTATACATATGTCTGTCACTATACATTAGGATAAGTTCAGGATGTTTGAAAAATATAGAGTTATAAATATAAAATATAAGTTAAATATGGTTTCAATTTTATTGAAATATATTTTATAGATGTTTTGGCGGCGTTAAAGGAAATCGATTGAATTCATTAGGGGCGTCAAAGGAAGAGTTAAGTAGTCTTGTGTAAGAAATGATATCATAAATTTGTGATATCCATACATCCGTTTACTTTTATTAATAAAAACTTATAAATAATTTCTTTAATTTACACTTGATTATAGAAAAAATGTGTGGCATAATCATGACTAATTTTAATTGTAGGAATGAATTGCTACTCTCATTGTACTCTTTTGCTCTCTGAAACCGTTATTCATTGTCCACAAAACATCGTTCTACTCTGTATCTGATCAGCTGCAATACCTTTGCCCCAAAACAATGTTGGCATAACAGAAATAACAGTAAAATAAACTAAAATAATCCATGAGTAACAAGCTGAATCAGTCTTTCACCTTTCCTAGCAGTGCCTACAAGAGTTGCCAATAGCGTATTCCCAATTCCATCAAAGACTGGTAACGGTTGTCAGCAAAAGTAATGAAATCCTGCTTTTGTGAAGTTGATTGGTCAACTAAAAACATATTCAGTTTGAAGTATCGGGTGTTGTCTAATTGCACAAGTGGTTGTACTTTCACTGAGTTTATACTATATTAACACAGTTCATGTTACTAGTTCTTTAGTAAGCCAATTTCAAGAGTTTATATATATGTAATATGTCCTAGCTTAACGGAAAAGAGCGAAATTGTGCTGGTCAGTGTGGACAATTTTGCCACCGACATCAGCGTCCGTTGCTCTTGCCGTCAAGATAGGACACCGCCTACATGCTGATTGTGTTAGTATCATACTGAATAACTTCATTTAATTTTGCAGCTCGTAAAAAAATTGAGGATGTAATTCCACTTGTTAAATATGACAAAGACATCTGGAAGTTGACACCTAAATCCCAATTGGCAGAAGACAGTCCTTATCATCTCTATACAAGGAATGGTATATACAACATGTTCGTGAAGAACAGCAAAGCACACATTTTGAGAGCGGTGGAACCCAGTCTCCGCTTGCGACACTCGCTAGAGACCTGTGTGTACTGTCGGAGCCAAGTAGAGTTTAACGATTACTGCACCAGGATGCAAGCGTTCAACCTCGCCACTAGAAGTCAACTCGGCAGACTCATACTGGACTACCAAGCTCACGTTGCATATCCTCGGAGTGAATTTTAGCTTGATAGACTGGTTCATACCCTGACAAAGAGCCTAGTATTATTATATTTATAGCGCTTTTTTTACTTTTTCATTAATACAAATTGTATTTATATATTTTAAATATACAAAATATAATTTGTTATATTGCATCTTATTTTTATACCTGCTTTATTTTATCATTATACAGGATATCCCATAACTCTCTGGACAAAGGTATACCACGTTATTGCTCAGGTCAAGACAAATATATTTCACCACATGAACATGGGTCTCTGATGCTTAGTTTCCCATCTGTCTGTCTGTATGGGTTTTTTATAAAAAAAATTAATATCTTTAATAAAAAATTAAATTATACCAAATTTGGCACAAATTTTGAAGATAACAAGACCAGTTACTTAAAAAAATATCAGGAAATTATCTTTAGTATTCTCATAATGGCGACCTTTCAAACTTTGAATATCTTTAAAAACCAGTAAAAATTACAGGAATAACAGATTTTACAGGATTTTGTCACAAATCTAATGACATAAAAAATTATTTAAATGCTATAAAAAAATAACTGATTTACAGCAGTTGTACTGTGGCAAGACATGGCCCACATTGAGGTTCTCAGCGAATAGCCAACAATACAAAAAACTAAATAAACGGCAGCTCTCAATGTGGGCCATGTCTTGTCACAGTTATTTACTCTAAATTAGTTATTTATAATGACCATACATGTATAACTTACTCTTTGTTTAAAGTTATGTAAAGCAATATTTATGATTAGAACACTGTCTGAATTCTGCAATGAAAAGCTCTTAAAATGGTATATTATGCATTCTTTTAGTCTCAATTGGTTTATGGTATTGAAATATGGAGAAATACATTTAAAAAGAACATTAATAACATTTTACTAATACAAACAAAAGCAGTACATTATATTTCTGGTATTGCTTATAAGATTAATGTAAACAAAAATTTAAAGAACTTCATATTATGACAGCCCCTTGTTTAGTTGTGTGTAAACTATTGTTATAAATAGCTACATCAAACAACTTAAACATATACAATTATCCACCAATATAACACAAGGGGCGCAAACAATATTGTAAGTTAAGAACTGACTTTCAAACAATATTCATTAGCAACATTATCTCTTGGACCAAAATTATGGAATGCACTGCCAAATAGATTTAAGATCACTGCCATTTGGTGTTTTTGGGATTAATGATGAATTAAATAATTTATTATTGATCTTAGGGAAATTCTTTTATCTGTGTAATATCTGGTGTCTTTAATTAATTTTTTATTTATTTAATGTATTGCTTCTTAGGCAGCAGTTTTATCAGTCAAAGACGAAGACAGCAAGTATCAAGTAAGTATCAAGTAGGTTTGGACGAACTGGAGGATTGCATTGCTCTTAGCATTGAAGTGTACAATAATGTGTGGTTTTAATAGGACAATGTATGACAAATTGCCATGTTTAATCTTTACCCATTAATAAATAAGTATCATTTGGAATGCTATTACATCACTCATAATGTTTTTCCTTACAATTAGCAATTCTGTAGACAGTGAATTTCAAGTGCTTTCCTTTAGCACCTTGAAAACAAATAACAGCACATACTTCAAAGATGGAGTTCTCAATTGATGGGATATTTGTAAAAACGATTGATTGATTTTTGCCTTAATTATGTCTGTAGCTTGATTGTCTGTTGCTAACAGACAAAGGTAGATAGTGCGCAAGAGCTGGACACCGACCCACAGCACTACAGCGGTTTGCATTTCAAAACTGTACTTACTTACAAAAAACTTACGTTGTAGTTAGAAGCAGCACAAAGATACACGTATGGCAATTGACATTACTGCATTCACGAGGTAGACTGTAACCCTGAGTTCTGGGTATTTTACTACGAACACACAGTTGTAGTAGGTCTTTGGTTTTCATTTTACATTTTGAACTTATTTTATGTATAAGCATAACAAATTTTAATTACATAATGAGCGTTCTAGTATTTCCGAGTCGTTTTACGGTTAAAGTGGGAGAAGCAATACTACACAAAAATGGTACAGACAATGAATTTTTTATTGCTCCTACATAACTTATTTTTGAATAGTTATTTATCATCATGGCACTATTCTGCCTGATGATCTCCAAAGGTATAAGAATGGCAACAATTGGATTGGTAATTAATTGTATATAAATCATACTTTGGCCAAAAAAAACTTAGGATTCAAAAATCAGGAATTGATTTTAACGATTCGGGAAATCATATTTGAAAATTCTGTACTTATCCATCATAGGCTGGAATACTGCTAAATCTCTTGGCCAAACAAGGAACTAAATTAATATTTCACTAGTACATACCATAGAAAACCTAGTTTAGAATTTTTTTTATCTAGCCAACCATAGAGCTGAGCTTGTCAGCTGTACACTGTCTATATCAAGCGGCATGAAAGAAGTCCTTTAAAGCCAATTGCAGAGAAGCACATGGTTGTCACATTGAACATCACTGGTGACAACTATAAATTCTCCTCAAAAAAATTAATTTGGACATAATGCAAATATCTAGCAGGATATAAGGGCTGAGTGTTCAACTCAGCCAAGCTCGTTTGGTACTTTGACAGGACATTGAGATCAATTTCTTCTGATCGTTATATTTTGATCTTGCCCGATAATAATGAATTTCAAATATTTATAACTTCAAATAAATATCTTATAAATGAGTACCACTGGTTTTACCGGTCCACACATTGTTGGACCATTACTGGCACAATACGAATCTTGAGATATTTTAATTGTGCTGACAAATTTTTCATGTGGTGTGAACCGGAAAAATTACATCATACGAGTCGTGGCTATTAAATAACGAGACTGACACTGCTGCGGATCCAAAGTGGCATGAATGAACCACCATTAATCAACAGCGTTTAATCAGAACCTACGTTTAAGTTATTGTTGTCTTTTTAGTTTTGGCTTGATGAAATGGTTAGTGCAATATTATGGCAACAAATTATTGTGAAAATCTAATTTTAAACTTGGAAAAACTGCTACTGAAACTTATAATTTACTGAAAGAAGTGTATTGCAGTGAATGTTCAGCACAGATACGTGTTTTTTAGATTGGTTTAACCGTTTTAAAGATGGCAGAGAAGATGATTCCCAACCAGATCGCCCTTCAACGTCAAAAAAACTGATGAAAATGTCACCACACTGGTTACATGGTCTATGTTTAGCCACTCTTGATTGTTATGGGCCTTTCTAGTTCTGAAAATATCCTACATATATTTTACCATGGTCTTTACTGGTTCCTTTTACTAAGAAGACAATACATTTTTATTTAGTTTTGTTAGTGCTATATGCAAGGTTGCGTGTTGTTTTTTTTGTTAAGAGTGTTGTAATATTTTTCCTTAATTTTATTTATGAGTTTATTATTTGGCATATATGTATGAACATTTTTGTTTTTGTAAAATCCATTGTTATATATTAGCTAAAATATGTTTTTTTTTTGTTCTCTTAGGACAAGAAGCTTATAAATTGCACTTAGTAAGAACCTTTGCGCTGCTTCCGGAGTGACAGGATGGGTAAGGTTAGGGAGTAGGGGCCATCTCCTATCGAGATCAATGAGGAAGAATTAGGGCACTACATCTCAAAGTCATGTCCCCCTGGAAGAAGGGGAGGCCAGCCTCTGAACCAGCCTCTCCAGTCAAAATAGGCAGGGGGCGGGGTGGCACACTCTTGGTGAGGTTAGGGAACAAAACCACCAACTCCAATAGTCATCTCCCCACAGTAGACTAGACCTATCAAATTGCCCATGAACCCCAGAATCTCGACATATGCGGTTAGTGATGTACCGCTCCTGGACATCCATAAGGTTGCCCAGATTGAAGTGACACATCGGTCTTTGCTGTGCCCAGTGATAAGTTCAACTGGAAGGTATAAAACCAGCCAGAAGTGATCCCAGCTGGGTAGATATCTTAGCTAAAATATGTTAGAAAATAACTATCGATCATAATGGGCGTAAAGAACTGAGGTATCCTGTTGCTGCATTAGGAGAGCATTTTCTGATATCAGTGATAGTGATGGGAAGTGTGAATGGCATAATCATTTTCCATGCTCAAAAACCGTTTGACGATTCACGGTTTGTGCAATGATGAGGACCTTGAAACGTAAAAGGTGAATGTTATTTGGATTATTTTCCCATAGTACAGTACGTTTAATTAATTGTAAAGTAATTTTGTAAACTGTGAACACAAAAAATAAAAATTTCTTAGGAAACAAGAAGTTTAAATATATGTCCAGCAAAATCATAATAAAACAGTACTCATAATATTTTTCCTTAATTTTTTTATAAGCTTATTACTTGAGATACGTGCATGGACTTTTTTTATTCATGTAACAAACATTGTTTGTATCTTTGGTAAAGTATGTTAAGTTAGTTAGAAAGTAACTATCTAATAACAGTGTTTAATAAATTAATGCTCCATAGTTTATGGATTTAGATTCTGAAAAACTTTAACCAGTCTTGTATTTTTGCTCGATTTAATTGCTGTTATCGGTACAGCAGAGGCCTCATAAAATACTTCTTTTATGGATTACTTCTATATTGTTCTGTTGTGGCTTTAAATTCCGCCATGGATTGTTTTCAAAACACGTGTGTATATTAATGACATACAATAGCTGTTAAACGTAACAATTACGTGAATGTTCAGTTCCATCTTCCGCTTAGTGCAGCGTATGAAATATGATCCGTCACAAGACTGCACATTGAATCAACACTTCCCGTAATAGCTACGATATGTGTAACAATCCATGTGATATTCTGCTATTCGTAAGAATGTTGTTAGGACGATCGTATCACTGTCCTGCTGTACCCGGACACTCAGGCTTTGTACTCTAGTTGGGTACTGACAATGCCTCAAAGCTAGGAAACAACTTAGCAACAGTGCACTTCACACCCACAGGTTCCTCCTCCAGTGGACTTCCTGTAGCTGTAATCCTTACTCACATTTAATTCCCTATTCAGATCTTTGGCCACATTAAATGAAGTTTCGTCTTTTAAATTAAACTGTTTTACTACCATCCTTGCCTGGTTGATCAAGAGTGGATCTAGTCCTAAATTTCGGAGGGGCCACCTGAGTTTTAGTTTACCACTAGCAGTTAGCCATGGATTTACACTCTACTTGGTAGGTTTATAGCACTTCTGGTTCGAGTGAATTATATTTCTGACAACACTGTTGAGTTTGCATTGTTGACATGATCAAGGAAGTATATTACAAAGTGTATATTTACTCCCATTGTAATGCACTTCTGGTCTTAGTATATTTTTGTTTAGTAGTTGATTTGCCTTGTTTCCTGATCAGGAAAATATATGTATACAGGGTGAGGCAAAATAACCTCCCTATTTTCATTGCTTTATTGTGAGTAGAGGGAGGCACTCAGAATGGTGGGGATAGCCGCAATCGATGCAAGAGAGGGGGGAAGTTTAAGTGACACTCCGCCCGTAGGCACCAGTCGTCAGCCACCATCATGGTGTGGACGAGTGCACAGAGAGGTTATGCGGTTCGAAGCGTTCATTCGTAGCAATGAATCGGTTATCATGGCTCAACGCGAATTCCGAACGCGGTTTCAAATTCCTCCTCGTGATTCAGTACCGGACCGCAAGTCTATTGTGCTGTGGGTGAAAAAACTTCAGAGAAACTGGTTCTGTTGTTGAAAAAAACGAGGTGAAAGACCTCGTAGTGCTTGTACACCAGAAAACATTAATGCGGTTAGGCAATCAGTTTTTGCAGTCTCCTCAAACGATCAGCTCGCAAACATGCAGCCGCCCTTCGAATGTCCGACCGTAGTTTTCGTTCGAATCCTACACGTGGATCTTCATTTCCATCGTTTACAAGATGGTTGTTGTCCAAGAGCTGTCTCAACGTGATTGGCAGAGTCGTATGGAAGCGTGTCAAATAATCTTGGAAAGTCTCCCACCAGACGCTGTTGTTTTTTTTTCAGTGACGAAGCGCATTTCCATCTGTCTGGAAGTGATGAATAAACAGAATTTTCACTATTGGAGTGAAAACAATCCGAAGGAAAATCCATGAGAGGCCTCTTTATAGTGAACGTGTGACTGTTTGGTGCGCGTTATCACGATGTGGAATCATTGGCCCTCATTTTTTTGAAGAGGATGGCAATGTTGTTACGGTGAACTCAAACAGGTATGCCAAACATGCTAGCAGAATTTTTGAACACTGCCCTACATACAGAGGGCCTTTCGAGAATGTGTGGTTCCAGTTAAGGACGGTGCCAGTTAGACACATACTGCCCAAATTGGTAATGAAACATTTTTTTGAGGCAAATGTTTCCTGGCCAATTGTCTTTCTCGGGGAGGGACCAATTGTGTGGCCAGCGCGATCACCCCAATTTAACCCCATGTGACTTTTTT
>NW_025780990.1:0-45021 GCF_021130785.1 Homalodisca vitripennis | reverse complement strand
ATCTTCTGCCACCTCCTGGTACTCCACGATGTGGAAAGCCACTTGGGAGGCAGCCAGGCGGAATCTCATTTCGGGCTAGGGAGTTAGTAAGTGGGGGGGGGGGTGGGAAGTACAACCGAGGTCGTATTGCCAATCCCATCACGGTGGGGGATCTAGTTTACTTGCAAGGCTCCACCCAGTCAGTTCGGCTGTGGACAAATAGAGCTGCTAAACTTTGCTACAGGTGGAATGGGTCCCCACCGCATCTTGAAGTTTCTGACTCAGGTGACTGCCCGACTGGGAGATCCTCAGTCCGGGTATGAATTTTCAGGAAGGCGCACATATCCCATCTGAAAGCTCTTGGCCGGAGTCTTCCGTGATTTCACTCTTTAGTCGGTGCGGGTGGGTTTTAGGTCCAGTGGTTGATCAACCATCTGCTACATTCTTCCTGATCAAGGTCCTGTGTTCACATTCTTTGTACACCCACACTACTCTTGGAGGGTTTTTCTTGCCTCCAACTGGGTATTTCTTGGTTTTCCCTTCTGCAGACTTAAGGGTTTCCGGTTTATTTTTCTTCAACCATTGGGGGGAGAGGGCATTTCGTTTGGTTCTTCATTTTGATGAATTTACTGGAGGGGAGTTCCTCCTTTTGGGGGGGGAGTCTGAGCCGGTTTCTATTCCTAATTTCTCCCCGGCTCTATGTGTTGTTTTATATAGTGTGTGTGTGGTTTATTGGCTGCAGAGGCGACTGACCATTTGAAGGCGTTTGGCCTTTCCGGCAGGAGTGGCAAAGACTCCGAGCCGTGCTGTACATAGTTAGGCAGCAGCTCCAGTTTAATTTATTTTCGTTAAATTTCAAGTGTTTGTTAGTTTTGCTGAGCATTTCTCCTTCTAACATGATGCAGCCTTAAGATGACGGCCCCTCACTGATTGAAAAAGTTAAGTTTTTGCCTTTCTTTTTATAATTTTAGTGATTATTTTCATTTTTCCAAACTGGTGAAGGTTTAAGAAGCACATGGTTTTCCCAATTGTAAGTTTTGCTTTTTATTGAACTTTTAAGTACTTCATGGCTGTTAAACTAAATTTTAAATTGGCTTTCAAATTATTTCTCTTACACTTGTTGTTAGTTTTCCACATCCACCCTTTCTCTTACAGCTTATATTAATTTTCTGTCTCTCAGTGAGGACCAAGTCCTAGGCTTAATGTTATCAGTGTCCTTTTATTCTGCAGCCACAATATTGTTTGTAATGTCGTTCACTTGTTATGTAGTTTATTGTACAACAAAAATCCCCAGAGAGATCTGCTGAAGGTTCATTTTACTAAATTTTTAAGCCTTCCTGAGAGATGTCAACGGTTCTTCAGGGTCTTTAAGCCCACAACTCCCGCACCTTTTAAGCCTACCTTGGTTTAATTTAAGGCCTTCTCTGCCATCAAATTTTAAATTTTAGATTCCTGTTAATAGGCTGCTCTACTTTTGGCCATCAGTTTTTTCCTAATCATTATATTTTTTTTTTTTTCACCAAGAGTAATACGCTTAATTTTTGTTCTGTGACAGAGTGGGATTTATCATTTCCTAACTTTCCTTGGGGTTGTCTGTTTTGAGTGGGGGAATTTTATTTTAAGTGCAGAATGCCCTTCCCCTGCTTTTCACCAATTTTGAGCCTATTCTGTCAATAAATGCGCTGTTTTAAAAATGTTTGAAACCAAATTGTTACGTAATGGTAGGCTACTCTGGCGTAATACCTCAAATAAATTTCTTTATTACTTATTTGTTTTAGTCCTTTCAAATTGGAATATCTTGTTTATTTATTGTTTTCTAATGTTTACCGAGCTTCTATATTAAGGTTTATTTTAATTTTTATCAGTAATTGAATTTGGTCTAGTGATATTTGAAATTTTGGTAATTTAACTTAATTATAAATTCTTGATATATAACTTTTGGGCAACCTGTACTTTTTATTAAATTCTATAATTGTTTGGCAAACTATTTATTAATTATTATTAACTTTAAAAGGGTACTAGGTTGAAACCTGGTTTCAGGGGTCCAAGGGATGAATTGTTTTATCCTGGTCCATCTCTCCATCATGGCGTGGTCGCAGAGAAAAACTTCGCGGTGGTGCGGGCCGCTTTGGCGCTAGCTGCTGAAGGGACCGGCCCACCATGATGGACATACCTACTATTCAACACCTGTGATACCACCTGTGATATTGTTATTGTTGCCATTTAATATAGTTTATATTTTGTTATTTAGTTTTAAGTTAGTTTTAGAATATTATTTAGTTATTTCTTGGATTTCAATTTAGGAGCCCGCCCTTAGCCGAAGGATTACCGGGTGGAATTGGAATTTCTTGTTTGCAAATTATGGCATTTCTAATTTTTGTATGCAGGTGCACCTGACGCGAGAATTGTTTGAGATATTACTACTGCAGGCACTTTTTTTTTTTTTAATTTAATAGTATATATATTTTATACATAATTATATTGACAAGGGATAGGCCTTGTGTTTTCGAAGTAAAATGAACCTTGAGTAATGCTGACCACACGGTGTTCTTTTTTTTTACACTAGTTTTTTTTGATCCGGCATCCCGGTTCGCGCAGCCATGGGCGCGCGCTTCCCCCTGTATGTTTTGACTGTGGGTGTGCGGGCGGCGAGTGTCAGGTTTCAGCAGTAAGAAGCAACAATTACTGCAGACGCGTCTGTGATACAAGCGGATCTCACAGGACCACTCTCCCATGTGTTCTGGGTGGAGCGTCGCTGGTGAGGGGGCGGCTAGCCTGTTGCTGTCCTCGGCCCGCTGACTGCAACGATTACGCCCACTGGCTCGATTCGTCTGTGGAATAGGCGCAGATTTTATAAAATAAATAAACAGTGAATATTGAGTGATTAAAATTTTTCTCTTTAATTTGCTGTAGTCGCGTCCCACTCTTTTGTACTGTACCATGTTTTAATAAACTCATTCTGTGTCGTGGTCCATCAACCCGTTGGAAAAACCAGGCTTAAACAAATCACACTGTGTTTTAAATTTTTGTTTTTATCTTCTTAATTGGTGATTTTCATGTTATGGTTACAAACCACTGTACTACAAGTGTAGGCTTTCAAACAAGTGTAAAATGGCATATTTCAAAGGAAGAATGGTAAGGATTTTTAATTAGACCTTAAAAAATATCGATATAGTTAAAAAAGACTTTTTAAAAAAAAGGACAACACCTCAAAAGAAAATACTACACGTCTCAGTGTGTAGTAAATTACAATGAACCACTATAAATTCAATTTGATCCACCATACCACGTACAGAATATTTCCGACAGTTGGTTGAGGCCAGCAGTTTTGATAATCCAATATTTTCCTTTTAGGTACACTGGAACCTTCCTTATCGCTGTTTGCATACATCTGGTATTCTCTGTCGTATTCACACTCCATTAAGAGATCCTCTGCAATGGACCAATTCTGCAGCTGTATCAGTAGAGAAGTGTAGTCGTTCCGCAATTTCTTCCCATTCCATTAGACTTCCTGATTCCCCACCGGGAGTTTGTGTTCATCTGTTTTGCGAATTCTGAACTTGCTTTAATAAACGATACTCCCACTTATAAATACCCTTGTACGTGTTACAATGAGAACTCATGTTTCGTCTCAACGTTTAAAGCTGGATATCAATACGAAATGTATGTTAAGGTGTTTCAATGGTGGTCGTCAATGTGTTCCCTATGGGCGCAAGGGACATCTTCCACTCTTCTAAGAAAATTAATGCAAACACTTATTTGGACTAAGGAAGCACGTTCATGTAATTTTTAAACTATAGCAACCGTATTACAAAAAACTGACATATATGGATCAAAGCGATGTTTGTGTAAATGAAATCCAAAAAGGTGACCTGGTATAATTGACGGATGGTATTCCGATTTATATATGAGGAAATATTCACTGACTCACTCAGTCCTTTTTGAAGTGTAAAGGACACCAACGAAAGTTTACCGTTCGTCTGAAAGCGGCACATTCCATATGGTAATGCAAACAAATAGGAAACATTAATATATAGGTGTCCCTACGCCTATTGAGTGCCTATGCCAGTTACCATATTTTGCATAGGGGGTTTATTCGGGCAGTAAAGAAAGATTGTAAACAACATTAGCGTAATAAAATACGTTTAGAAGGGCCGAGTACGGGTGAAGAAGCATTGGACAATCTGCTGAGATCAACAGAAACAGTGCGGGCGCTGACAATTTTAGTTAGAGAATAAGGTTTATTATTTTTTAAGTGAATTTTTGTAATTCATCCCCTCTTGAGAATCCTTTATTTTGCTTTGAATTCATGTCATAAATTATAAGTTATGTTTTGCCATGCTGGGGGGTAGCCTACTTACAAAAACATTAATAAATAAGTAAAGAACTAACTAAAAACTTTTTCTTGTGTGATAATTCTTAAAAAAATCTAAACTGTCAAGCTCTTTTCCTTTGTATAACCAGCAGTTGAGTATGTAGATAAACAATGTTCTGAGATTGTTTTTTATTTTGGAGCGAAAATAAGGAGGAATAGATAAACATGGTGCCAAATCATATTTTTATTTTTATTACAGTAACAAGAAGTTTATTGAAAGTAATTATTTTAAATTCAACACCCAAAGTAAATAAATCGATTTTTTCCCGTCAATACCTTTAAATACTTGGGTCATACCTTAAATATAACCCGGTTGTATATCCAACTTCCTCTTCACATCAAAAAAATGCAACAAGATGAAAATATTTTTCCAGGATAGCAAATTATTTGGCTTTATTGTCAAACAGGACATAGTCCCTACCCTCACAAGGTTCTTAGTATAGCAGTTTGTTTCTCGTATGTTCATACTATACATATTCTCCTTTACATTTTTTAACACAATTATGTTTTCTATACTTTAAATGATATATTATACTTTTAAAAACAGAATAATTTACCATCCATATGTTAACTGTAGGCGGATACAAAGACTTTCAAATAATGCTAGACTGAAATGATTTTTTTTTGTAATTATTAGATGTTTTTTACAAACACTAGGTTCACACGACCTTGTTAAAGTGTCCAGTTTAATTTCTTAAACGTATATATGTACGTATTGCGCATGTTTTTTTATTAAGATAAATACAATTCATTTATTTAGTCGACCAAAACATGTCACCGCTACGCTGACGAGCATTGTGATTCTGGTATTGGAAGGGAAATTCAGAAGACCGGGTGAAGAAGCAAATATCCACTGTGGTGCGGGACCCTACTTCTAAGGCGCTGTTCCATTACTGTGTTCTCTCTCTTGGAAGACTGATAGCCGTGCAACACTCATTACACACTCTGTGTGGCTCTGCTCTCCTGTTACTTACTACTTTATGTACTGAGATAATAGATAACATGTGAAATAGGAAACAGTTCTGACCTGTCCCAGGCTCTTTCAGACAATCTGGCAGTTTTTCAGGAATGTTTCGAGAAACGCAGTAGGATGCATCATTGGTAGCTGCCGAGTGTTTGTCCAGTATGCGGGAGGGAAGTGTGATGACATCCGAGAAAGACACCAAGGACACTATGTCAGCTATAATGTTGAGCTGAGCGCGTGTACTCACAGGCGTACTGTCAACACGTCCCAGCGAGATCTGTATCGTTTTTGGAGCATTACGTACCAGCAATGCCGAGATATCATCGCACTGTCCCCACCGCACGCTCCATTTATTCCAGTGTCTTGGAGCGCACTTTCCTAATTTTGACCCCGCCGACCCCTTGTTGTTGCGGCATTAGAACTAATGTAAATAATAAGGGTAATATTTATATTTAAAGAGATTATATTTTATAAGAATTATATATAGTTCATATTGCTATAATCGGTTACATTGGTCTTTAAATAAAAAAATTCACTTATATTTTATAATTTTTTACTACGTAAATATTTTATCAAAGTACTGTAATCTCATTAAAACCCTAACGGACCGTGGACTAATTTATTCATTCCTATAATTATATGTACTTATTAAAAACATTCACGACAAAAGTAGCATAAACTATAAAACCAATAACAACAAAGCTATCCTCGTATGTCACAAAGCATATATCACTTTATCTACAGTGTTTCCTTTCGTACACAAAGCAAAATTAATATGGGTTTTTGTTGCTCAAAATCAACCTGAGAATTCAAAATCAGCTGTTAGCCCATGCGACCAATAAGGCAAACTAGTATGTAGGTGACATGCGAGGCGCTCGGTGCGCAGAGCAGAGAGTGTGGCCATGCAATGATTAGGGTGGCAGGCGGGCAGTACTGCTGTAGCCCAGCGACCAGAAACGGCAAACTTGGTGTGGCAATGACATGCGAGGCGAAGTAGCGCAGGAGCAAGAGAATGGGGCTATGCAATGAATAGGTGGGCAGGCCAGTACTCCTGTAGGCCCAGCGACCAGAAAGAAAGGCAAACTTGGGTTTGTGGATGGACATGCGAGGGCGAAGTGCGACAGAGCAGAGAAGTGGGGCTATGGCAATGATAGGTGGCAGGCGAGTACCTCCTGTAGCCCAATCGCGACCAGAAAGGGCAAACTTGGTGTGGTATGACATGCGAGGCGAAGTTGCGCAGAGCAGAGAATGGTGGCTATGCAATAATAGGTGGCAGGCGAGTACTCCTGTAGGGGGGGGGGGGGGGGGGGGGGGGGGGGGGGGGGGGGGGGGGGGGGGGGGGGGGGGGGGGGGGGGGGGGGGGGGGGGGGGGGGGGGGGGGGGGGGGGGGGGGGGGGGGGGGGGTGGGGGGGGGGGGGGGGTGGGGTGGGGGGGGGGGGGCCCAGCGACCAGAAAGAGCAAACTTGGTGTGAGTGGACCATGATGCGAGGCGAAAGGTGCGCAGAGCAGAGAATGGGGCTATGCAATAATAGGTGGCAGGCGAGTACTCCTGTAGCCCAGCGACCAGAAAGGCAAACTTGGTGTTGGATGGACTATGCGAGGCGAAGTGCGCAGAGCAGAGAATGGGGCTATGCCGATAATTAGGTGTGCAGGCGAGAGTACTCCTGCTTAGCCCAGCGACCAGAAAGGCAATACTTGGTGGTGGATGACATGCGAGGCGAAGGTGCGACAGAGCAGAGAATGGGGCTATGCAATAATAGGTGTGCAGGCAGAGATGTACTCCTGTAGCCCAGCGACCAGAAAGGCAGAAACTTGGGTGGGTGGGATGGACATGCGAGGCGAAATCGTGCGCAGAGCAGAGAGATGGTGGCCATGCAATGATAGGTGGGCTGGCGATTACCTGCTGTAACCAGCGGAGCCAGAAAGGCAAACTTGGTGTGGATGACATGCGAGGCGAAGTGCCTCATGGGGCAGAGCAGAGTAGTGTGACCAATGCAATGATAGGTGGGCAGGCCGAGAGTACTCCCTGTAGCCCACGCTACTAGAAATAAATTAAACTTGGTGTGGCATGATATGCGAGGCGAATTGGCGCCAGCAGAGCAGAGAATTGGGGCTATGCAATGATAGGTGGCTGGCGGATTACTACATGCTGTAACCCAGTGACTAGAAAGGACAAAGTTGGTGTAGGGTGACAGGGCGAGGCCGCGGTGCGCAGAGCAGCTGAGTGGGGCCGAATTACAATGATTAGGTGGCTGGCGATTACTGCTGTAACCAGTGACTAGAAAGACAAAGTTGGTGTAGGTGACAGGCGAGAGGCGCGTGTGCGCAGAGCAGAGAGTGGGGACCACAGCAATGATAGGTGAGTAGGCGAGTAAGGCCACTAGGCCTCTACCCGGATTGTTGGTCTCTGATCCTCATGTAGTCAACCAGTCCCTTATCTGCGTGTCGCTCGGACAAAGCTCCAACGCTATTAGAGTAGTGAATACAGTGTTCTCTTGTGAACTTGAAAGCAAGCGGAGGCACAGGTCCCTGTGTTATGTCCATTTAGCGTAGAATTTCATTGTTTTTGAAATAATTGTTTATCCTTCCACACAAATATTCGAAAATAAGCTGAATAATGGATTGAAGGAGATTTTTTGAGAAAATAAGGCAACACTGTACGCTTTTAATAAAACCATGATCCAACTTATTTTAGTCTCATAACATCGTACGATGCCAAGTTGAATTCAAGTAACTGTACTTGTGGACTTAGATGTGGTTTGTTAACTTACTGGTTAGCGTGCGATCACAATTTTTGCAGTGTGCCTATATTAATCATAATGACAATGGGACGGTTCAAATTTATTCAAAAATAAGTTGTTGTAAACCCCACGGGATTCGTATGTATGGTTTGATTACCGTAAAATACTCATTTACGGAACCGAAACACCGATGTATTTATATTTAAACCATTATTTATTGTATAAATACAACATTTCACAAAAGTGATACTTTAGGGTTGTATTATTTGACCGTGATCTTGAAACACTTTTATAAAACAACGATTGTCATGGATGATTATTTACCGATTTGTTCTAATATAACTTATTTTCTCTGTTAAAATTCCACTTTAGGCTTTCATTACAAAATATATATTTAGCCAACGTGTTTCCTTTATACACCCGGGCCCTGTCGACAGGTAAACAGGTTATTAAAGCTCATGGACGGTTAATCGCTGAAAAGGGACACTACTTCATCCGGCAAGATGAATTTTAGATTTATGTAAACTTTTATTCCTACCGAAAACCACTATAATGGTTTTTGGAAAATATTTCTATGTTCATGCGACAAGTTAGTTTGATAGTATTTGGTAGAAATACACTTGCCAACGAACGCAAATAATTACAGGGAATAACTCTCGGAACTGTGAAAATTCGTCCGGTTTCACAAGAGCAAGTTGGGTTATAAATATTGGACTCTGCGTCATACAAAATTAGTCTCAGTATCTTTGGTATGTGGTACACTGTTAGTGGTTTTAACAGATAGCTGACAATACTTCTCTTTTGAACGAACTTCAATGTAATAAATTATTTAACCAATTAGTTGTTCAAAAAAGAGTTACGGTATTGCGGCTATTCTCCTTTCAGTTAATATTTTGCAACTTAAGTATTTTTCAGTATAGGACACTTTTTGATTAGATTAATTATTGAACATCAATATACATATACTGAGCCTAAACCCGACGGCTTACCGCTCGCGTGGCAGTAGAGAGGGCTACATCATATTCAAAGCATCGGAAAAGAAAAATACTAATTTTTATTATACCGTTTTTTCCAATTAATAAATGTATTGCCTCCTATACTAATACATCGTAGCATGATCATTTAAAAATCTATATTATAAAAGTTTTTTGTTTATTTTAATGCGGTTTTGGGTAAACAACGTTATTAGTTGCTATTATTTTGGAGCATAAATATAACAGGTTCTTCGGGTTTCCGACTATGTTATTTTTCCAATAAAATTACCGTCAAAAAACTGCTCAAAGGAATTTCTGTAAAAAAAAAAAATGTTTGAGAAAAACATGTCTTCAAAAGAATAATTTTACATGTGAGAAAACAAAAAATACTTGCCTATTTTTTTAAAACCTTTTACTGATGGAAAATAACACTGTTTCTTGGAAATTGGTAAAAAAAAGATATCAAATCACGTTTATCAAAAATTTGGAACATTTGTTGGACACGTTTGTATAATGTCAAAAAATGTTATGTTTACATAGAAACGTCTAATACATATTTATGTTTACTTTATAAGTTTACTGTCAAAAATAAACAACAATTTTTTGATCGCTGATTATATATCGTCTTACAAAGAACAGCTGATTAAAAATTTGAAAAGGACTCTTTCTACTCTAATAAACATTATGTTTGCATGCAAATGCATGTTCTTAACGGGTATTTCTGTAACCAGTGAGGGCGGAATCCTGAAATCGGGAAAGGGATAAAAAGTATCCTATAACCATTCTACAGATCAAGCACGAAACAAAATTTAAAAAAAAATTAAGGCCGAAAATCCGTTCCATGGCCGTTTGTGAGTGATGCTGTTACACACGAACAGTTTTCATTTTTATATAATATAGATTTTGCTGACCCCTTATTGGTTTCAAGATTTAGCAACCGTCCAAATTTCGGGGATGGTTGCATTCAGCTTTAGTTATTATGTACCCGCAGTATAAAATGTGTTTTTAGAATACCTTTATTTATAATCACATAACATTTCTATGGTGGGAAGGAGTTGAGTTTAATCCCCATTTCCAAATTGCCGCGCTAGTATATCTGCGCATGCGTTGAGTAATCGGCTGATAAACGGGTGCCAGGATTAATTCGAACCAATAGGCGCTCCTTATTAGGTTTACCAATACGCCTAATATTGGGAGTTGTTTATCACTGCGCAGATGAAAGGAAGCCTCGCCACCGAGAACCTTCCTCGACGGACGCCCTACAAATAATTACAATAATACTTGAGTGGTTCAATTAAAATTTCCTTGCTTTATACCACACTGCGCTTAACAGTGGACAGACAAGTGCTTTTACCGACGCTGCGTGGCCGCCTGGCTATTAGATTTGTAGGAAAGTGCGATCACTTCTTTAGTACAGCCGTGTGATTGTAGGTTCAGGAAGGACATCTGTAATCTCTAGCTTGATCAGGGCACGTCAGTAGGGAACTGTATGTTCACGCCAGGCTTACTGGCTGTGAACCGGATTCGACTGTCATAGGAGATGGCCCGGACTCCATTCAGTCCCGTTACCCTCAGGCTGAGATAACCGGGCTTAGGTAGTACTCTGACGTGCCTTGACGACTAGACCTAGGGCCTCTACTAGGCCATACAACTCTGTCTACACAAATGTGAACTCTCGCCTGCCCCAAGCGCTCAAAATGCTTGTTGTATTTCCAATGTGTACTAAATAATTTTTGTTAATCTAATATCAGCGTACAGATTTTTTATTACATAATTACTGTATGATAATAACAATTTGGAAATTTTTTATAAAAATGAAATCCCAAATGCCACATATTTATGAAACTAGTGGAAGTTAATTTAGTTTCGTAATGTTTTTTTTTTCATAACATTATTTCAACAGTTTTTATTTTTAGTCGTCAGAAACTGGCACGGTTACGGCGGCACTACCTGCCATACTGTGGGAAAACCAGTTTGTAATTAGTATGGGACCCATTAAAATTAGCTGAGGACACATGGAACCCCCTCAGCCGAATGGAATTATCTGAAAGACTATTGTTTTTTTAACTAGCAAAAACTATCGGGTTATCCAATTCTGTCCAACAGCAAACAATGTTGTAAAAACACGATTCGAAATTTCGGATAGCATCATTCTAAAGTTTCTTAATGCACATACCGAACTCCAACAACACCAAAACAGACGTTATGATCGGGCGTTGTAACGAGGCACTGATACATATTGAAAATGGTGGAAAACCTGCTGAATTTTAATGGGTAGACAGTCTATAGGTCACATTGTCCCACAAAATAATATTTATATCTGTTTATGACACATCCGTGGCAAAATAAACCAGTCGATCAAATATTAGGGTCCCTCAGGAAACAAAATAAAGCACCCCAACTACTCATGTTAAAGGAAATCAAACTTCTAATTGTGGAATTACGCTTGTACTGTTAAAGCACCCAAAACTACGTATACAATATAACACAGAAAAGTTAAATAGTGGCTCTTTTCGGGCTCTTAAATAAGGCATTAATTTTCATGAAATGTCAAAGTAAATCTCAATGGAATAGTTCTTACAGATAATAAATGCTCGTAATGCTTGTAACGATAGTCCGCAGCAAGCTTTGGTGAGTACCGTGAAGTTGGCATTTCCACGGTTTATGTCAGGAAAAAAACAGCTGATGATTTTTCCCGTTCCGCTAGTAGTTAATGCAATTCTAACACCAGTATGCGCTAGTAGCCTGATGTTTGTAAACTTCTGTATTGAATAAAATCGGTGTGAAATCAGCTGTTACTCCTTCAATTAAATTGTTTTTATAGTTAAGTATAAACGTTAAAAACCAGTGTAGTGCCTAAAACATAATAATTTAGCCGTTTATGTCTGTGAAACATTATTTCTGTACTAATCCCTGACAAAACGTATGACGAAAGTTGAAGATGGTACCACATTGTAATCAATTATAAAAAGAAAAAAAGAATACTTATTTGATAAGCTACGTTATCCAGATGAATTCTCAGGCATTTTTATCATCTATAATAATAAATTATAGTACTAGTGTTATTTATTTATAGTGATATATATATTAATAAATCATTATTATATCTTATTATATTATATAATGATTACGCTCCCCCAGTTTAAACTCGAATCTCGTCCCGAAAAAATTCATTTATGACACTATTTAATCTGGGGCTCAAAAAAGGGTTTCAGAATTCCGCATGTTTTTTCCTGAACGAAAAGAATCGTCCAAATACTTTATGTACATGTCTCCGTACTGTATTTTATGAGTATTACGAACTATTATTTACATCTAGAATTGGTAATGTAATAAAAAGAACAACCGGGATATATTGGTAAACATTGGAAGAGTACAAGTATCCTCCCAAAACTAGTTATGGTTGGTTGCTTTATTGTACATTAAATATATAAAACATTTGGAGGGCTCTAACTGCAAAAGTCACAATTCTCCAATTTTTTTTAGGAAATTGACTTCTTGGGGTTATATTATAATTATATTCATAGCTTTGCCACATATTGGATCTAAGAGTTTTATATAAAAGCAAAACTAACAGTATCCCACTTTATTTTAACGGTGATAAATTACGTTTGTTTTCAAAAACCTCACATTCTCTCAAAGTCCTTTGAATGCAAAATTCACATTCTCCATTTCAGCCAATTAGGAAAGGGCTTGTTTGAGGTCACGTGACACTGCAACCCTGTATCGTCTGTTTTGCCTAATGTATTTGTAAGTAGGAACTAGTCAGTGTCGTGGGTGTTACTGTTTCTTTTTCTGTTTTATGCGTTTAAATAGCTTAAAAAATGGATATTAGTGTAAGACCAAGTGATAAAAGTAAAGGAGAAAACACCTCAGGAAGAAGGTTCGAGACACCAAACCACTGGAAAAGAGCCCAGGCAAAAAAAGATAAAGGTAACCAAAACCTTCATACATAACCTTCTATGTTCATAACCTATTTGCACTATGTTTCGCAAAGGACCGGGTTAATTAAGGAAATAAAAACTTTTTAAATTGCATAAATATATTACTTATTTAACTATATTTAACTTACGTACACGGTCCTGAGGCATAGCATTTTGGATGGCTTGTCATTCTCCTAGGCGTATGCCAATTTTAAGCAAATAGTGACTTCAGGGGCCTTTGTTACTTTTGACACGAAAATGCTAATATGATCATTGTGGTTCTCTGAAGACAAGAAAATAGAAAATAATTGCTTTGAATAAAATGTTAGAATCAGCAATATTAAAATTTTATTTTTTTGTTTTCAGAATAATGCTCCGAAAGGGGTTTTCTCCTCCGGGATTTTCCTACGTGTAACCACACCCAAAGGCGCCATACTTTGGCCGATCATTGACAGCCCCAGGACATATAGAGAAAGATTTTCAATTCTGCTATTTTTATACAAGGAACATGATAAAAATATAACCAAGTACAACTTTGTTTCTAAAGCAGTATAACAATTGAACGTGATAAAGCGAAGAAGACCCATAAAACCAAAAAAATATTAAAAAACAAGCCTAGAGCAAAAATATTTTCCCATAACAATACCGTGAGAAGAAAATGGTTCCGGTGTGTTTGGGCTACTTTTCTGAGGGCCTTAAATATTTACCAGATTTAGAATTAATAAAAATTGCTTGACCGGTTTTTAATTACAAACGATGGAAATGCCGAAGGAGAGGAGAGTGTCGGGTGGATCACTACTGGTAACAGATTTGTGGCTTAAAAAAGAAAGTATTAATGACGTTTATTAATAGTTTTTAAAGTGCAGTTGAAACTCATTGACTGTTACAAACAGAAGTTGGCCCGGAATATATTTGCCTGCAGAACTAAATATAAAGAAGGCTCTGGCGAATGTATCCAGACCAATTGCGGAAGATCACACTTGAAGTGCTAAAGACAGTTATTTTAAGATAATATTTTTTAATAGAAAATACAACTTGGGATTCGGATCGACCCTAGGGTGGACGTATGTTCTACTTGCCTAGAGAATTGGCAGAAGAAAATTAAAGTCCGACAAAAGAGTTGATGCGCGAGCGTAAACACATGCTTTCTTGTGTCGAGGAAAAACGGGTCCACAAGTGCTACGATCACAATGGCATTTTAACGGGTTGTTTTGTTACAAGAAGACCGTGCAAGATCTCCTAATTATTATCTTTCGTATTGTGCCAAAAAAATCAACCTCTACCTAACACTTCCGGATCAGTCCTCCTACTACACACCCTGTCAGCTATATTGTAAAATAATTTTTTGTGTTGTAAAGGGCCATTCAAAAATCCAAACTTGACAAAGATAATAGTAACCAGGCTTTACACGTGTGACAGAGAATTGAGTTTTCTAGGTCTAAGGGATCCAATTGAGATTTCATCCTGTTTATATATACACTTTGGAATTCTATTGATCTGACCCCCTACATGACTGTTCGACTTATTAGCGACAGGGAGTGTGGGGGTCAAAAATAAAAAATTCAATTTTAATGCACTATGGTGTGCTCCATGGTTTGGGTTCAATGGCACCTGATAACATCAAGGAGGTACAGTTAGTTTTTCCCCAATGACAGGTCATCAAGTTTTATCCCCGCCCCACGATAGGGTGTTTAGGCAATGTCGAGAAGGGAGATAAAAGGCGATTGTGAAGTAATTGTAAAGCCCACAGGAGTACATTGGGTGGGGTGGACATCATAGGAAATTTTGCTACAGTGAAAAAAACTATGGCGTTGATACTGGTGAACCTTGATTGGAAATCTGAGGTTGGAGCAACACATAAACCGCAAGGACAAGTACACATGGCCATTTTGGTATCCAGTCCTTGTAGGGCGGGGTCTAACTTCTACTAAGGAGAGTAATTGGTAACAGAATGAAAACGGTTTTGGTACATTAGGAGAAATGTACCTATCGACCTTAAAAAAAGCAAATCCTGAACCAACAAGCAGCGAAGAGAGTAATAGTAAATAAAGAGGGTAAGAAGCCTAAACAACGATAAAGACCACGGTGACTATTGTTTAAAGGTAACAGTGTTTGGAAAGGAAAGAAAAAAAAGGCTGATGTAAACACTCTTTCTACTAAAAACATTATGGAAAAATGAATGGCGACAGAATGAATCCCTGGAGTTTTTTAGACATGTATTGAGATGACCCTGAAGTCGAAGTAATTGAGTGACGAATGAGGAAGGTTGCCAACGAGCCGAAGAGATGGCCTTGTTTACCAAATTTAAAAATACTGTACAGTAAGTCCTAAAGTGAAATATAGGCAAATAAAAAACTTTGGTTTCTCTGATTTCTTTCTTCATTTTATGAGTATTTTCAATACCGTACCTTATAAAATCCCCAGTAATTATGTCTACGCATATTAATTTATTTACTATTTTCTTGTCTTTGGAAAGCCTACAATGTTTTGGTGTCCAAAAGTTAACAATCTCCATATCGGATTATTGCAAAACTAACATTTTCTCCAGTTTGAGAATATCACAAAACTCAACAGTTCTCCCAAAGTTTTAAAGGCATTTTTCACTATGTTAGAGTGCCTTTTATAGTACAAAAAAATGTTTGTAAATCTAATTCGATGGAATGCCAACTTTAAAAAAAATTTTTTTTTTTTTTGGGGGAAAAAAAAAATTTTTTTTTTTAAAGGGGTTTTAAAAAAATTTTTTTTAAAAAAAAAAAAATTTTTTCTTTTTTAAAAAAAAATTTTTTTAAAAAAATTTAAAAAATTTTCCCAATTTGGTTCCATTTTGGGGAAAAAAAATTTTGGAAAAAAAAAAAAATTTTTAAAAAAAAAAAATTTTTCCTTTTTAAAAAAAAAAAAAGGGGTTTTTAAAAAAAAAAAAAAACCCTTTTTTTGGAAAAAGGGGCCCTTTTTTTTAAAAAAAAAGGGGGAAAAATTTTTAAAAAAAAAAAATTTTTTTCCCCCCAAAATTTTTTCCAAATTTTCCCAAAAAACCCCCAACAATTTTGGGGGGGTTTTTTTCCCCAAAAGGATGAAAAAAAAATTTTTTAAAAAAAAAAAACCTTTTTAAAAAATTTTTTTTTTTTTTTTTTTAAAAAAAAAATTTTAAAAACCCCTTTTTTTTTTTTTTTTTTTTTTTCCCCTTTTTAAAGGTTTTAAAATTTAAAAAAAATTTTTTTTAAAAAAAAATTTTAAAAAAATTTTTTTTAAAAAAAAAATTTTTCCCAAAAAAAAAAACATTTTTAATTTTTAAATTTTTTTAAAAAAAAAAAAAAATTTTGTTTTTAAAAAAAAAAATTTTTTAAAAAAATTTTTTTTTAAAAAAACAAAAAAAAAATTTTTTTTTTTTTTAAAATTTAAAAAAAATTTTTAAAAAATTAAAGGGAAAAAAAATTTTTTTTTTAAAAACCCCCCCTTTTTTTCCCCCCCCCAAAAAAACCCCCCAAAATTTTTTCCCCGGGGGGAAAAAAAAAAAAAAAAAAAAAAAAAAGGGGAAAACAAAAAAAAAAAAGGGGGGAAAAAAAAAAAAATTTTTTTAAAAAAAAAAAAATTTTTTTTGGGACAAAAAAAAAAATTTAAAAAAGAAAAAAAAAAAAAAAATAAAAAAAAAAAAAAAAAAAAAAAAAAATTTTAAAAAAAAAAAAAAAAAAAGGGGGGTTTTTTAAAAAAAAATTTTAAAAAAAAAAAACAAAAAAATTAAAAATTTTTTTTTGGGGGGGGAAAAAAAAAAAAAAAAAAAAAAATTTTTGGGGAAAAAAAAAAAATTTTTAAATTTGCCCCCCCCCCCCCCCCCCCCCAAAAAAAAAAAATTTTCCCCCCCAAAGGGCCCCACCCCCCAACCCCCAAAACCCCCCCCCCCTTTAAACCCCCGGTTTTGGAAAATTTCCCAAAAAAAAAACCCCCCCCCCAAAAAAAACCCCCCCCCAAAAAAAAAAAACCCCAAACCCAAAAAAAAATTTTTTTTTTTCCCCCCCCCCCCCCAAAAAAAAAAAAATTTTTTTCCCCCTTCAAAAAAAAACCCCCCCCCCCCCATTTTTGGGGTTTTTTTTTTTAAAAAAAAAAAAAAAATTTTAAAAAACTTTTTTTTAAAAAAACCCCCTCAAAATTTCCCGAAAAAAAAAATTTTTTTAAAAAAAGGAAAAAAAGGGTTTAAAAAAAAAAAACCTTTTGTAATCATGTCCAATTGAAAATCCCAAAAATAACAGTGTTGAAATTTTATGGTATTGATGGATAAGAAACCACACATCTCCGTTCGCACACTCCCAAAATAGACAATTAGGAAGCGAGCCCCCATGGTGGCGAACGGGATGGTGGATCAGAATTAAACCTAGAAAAAAAACAACACCGTGGATAGCGTGCTCAGATTCATTTATTTATCATTCATTGACTTTAGAAATTCACTACCCACACAGAGTAACGAACAAAAATAACATCTTTAAACCAAAATAAAGAACATTCTGTCAAAAAACAATATTGGTCAAGCACGAATATCATATATACTATATATATATAAATATATATTCAGGGATTGACAACATTTTTTTCAATGTATTAATTTTTGGAAAACATTTGTTATGGGAAATATAACTTGAGAAAATAAATTGTTTTAATGTTCTTATTCGAAATTAAAATTTTTAACATTTTAAATTTGTCCGCTTTTTATTTCGTCTCCAATACAAAAACGAAGGTTTTGTACAGCGACCTAAAGGCCTAATTTTAAATGAGTGAGATGGAGCAAAATTGCCATTATTTTTGTATTCAGTTGATTATCTGAAAGGACTAAGAATGTATCATAATCTAATATTTTTTCAAATTGAAAATCTATTGTAAATACCTCAAATACCGTACAACAACAAAGTAAAGTTTTCTACATCGTACAATTGGCCCTTTTTTTGACCATCAAATAATGCAAAAAATAGACACTAACTGGTTACATGTTTTTTGTCCACGCCTATAATGATCCACACATCTGTTATTGCAGGGGTTTCTATTCCAAAACCGTACAGAACAAGTAAAGATTCTACATCGTACAATTGCCCTTTTTTGACCCATATAGTAATACCAAAAATAGACACTTACTGTTACGTGATTTTTCTGTCCACGCCTATATGATGTATTACGCAATCTGTTATTGCAGGGTTTCTATTCCAAATACCGTACACAACAAGTAAAGTTTCTAAAATCGTACAATTGCCCCTTTTTTTGACCATAAATAATACCAAAAATAGACACTTACTGTACGAGTTACGTGTTTTTTCTGTCCACGCCTAATATGATCCACAACATCTGTTATTGCAGGGTTTCTATTCCAAAACCGTACAGAACAAGTCCCCAATGTGTGTGACAGTCCCCCTAGTCACATATATTTGCACGACAAAGAAATAACCACGATGGATATATGATCTTAGAATACTATACTATACGTATAAACATAATATAACGCATTTAAATAACTTACGTATTGCATTCATCTTTCCATTGTTCCATCATTAGCAAGATATGTTTACAATATCTATATTCCTATTCAACCAAAAATAAGATTATAAACACCGAAAATCTGGTATTTGTTACACTGTAATGACAAACTGCTCGGAAATATGGAGTGTCTTTATGCCCTATGTTTTGTTCGTGAGAGATCTAGGCTATACATGTAAACTGTAATGACAATTTTAAAGTATTTTTTTCTACTACGTAATAAAGATCTTTTAGAATATATAAATTTTTGAAGGTTCCTGTCCTTTTTCCATCATAGAACGTAGTTCTATGACTTACGCATTATTATCCATTACGTTTTATCGTCATCGTCTGCTTTGGACCAAATTCATCATAGAATGTGTTTTTTTTTTTAATTTTTCAAAATAAATATCTTATACTACTCAGTAATAATCACTTTAATGACGAAATTGTATGAGGTCTTAATACCATGTTTTGTACATATGTAAAGAAATTTCTGGTTTGATCTAATTACACTTCCAACGCCACAGCTGAGTTTGTCTTGTAGCTCCGATCAGGAAAATAACAAATACACAAGTCTCGGGAAACATACGTCTGGTCAATAAAGCGTTTACTTTCTAGTCTTTTGTCATGTATTGTCAAATATATTCCAATGCCAAAGTTTAACTAACCTTAATTCCATCTTAAATTATAAATTAATTTTTTTTCTTAATTTATTTTTCATTATTTGTCAAACATTACGTATTAATTCTCAACCGTCATGAATGACAATAAAGCTCAGTTACGTTTTGGGACTGCCATTTTTCATTGTAGATTATCAGTCTGATTTAAAATTTCTCAAGTGTATTTAATTTTAACTAACCAAAACTTTTAAAATGAGATTATAAGTGCTATTTGAAAATTGTTTAGTTACCCCCCAACCCCCTGAGGGTCAAAGATCTTAAAAACAATAATTATTAATAAGTGTAGCCCTTCGTAAGCTAATCAAGACTGCCGCAAAACAGATTTCACATATATTAAGAATAACAAAAAAAGATTAAGAAAATGGTGCACAACTTACTTTTAAAATGACTCTGTTAAATATTTTACTATCTCTATACAATTTTTCTGATGTTTTTGGCTTGCAGAGGTACGTCCCTCCCCCGGAGTGCTCAGCTTGGGCACGGGAATCCCAGCTACGGGAGCTGAGCTGAGGAGACGCTGTGGCTCGTCGAGGACATGACTGAGGGGTCAGATTCCCCATCTAACATACTCTCTTTGCATACGGGCATGGAAGCATGCCACTAAACACCGCACCGTCGGAGTATGGAGGAGTGACGTCATAACCTTTCGGAACACCGAGGGGCCTGACCGTTGGACAGTCCCCAATGTCCCCAATTTGCGCGGGACAGAATTGCCGAAGATAGGCCTTGTGGTTACACTGTGGAGATTTGCCGAAGATAGGCCTTGTGGTTACACTGTGGAGAATTGTCCGAAGATAGGCCTTGTGGTTACACTGTGGTCTACAATGCGGCCACGGACCCTACCGCAATCCCAATCTGCAAGCAAGTGACAGCTAATACAGGAGATAGTTTCGAATGATTTTGATAGGGTAAGGGTGTAAGGAAGGATTTCCTCCCACATAGTAGTAGGGATTTTCTCTCCCACGCCTTCCTTTTTTCCGCAATTCACAACAGTCTACAGAAACAGGTAGATAACCAGAGACAGTGTTATGTTTCTGTAAGACGTAAATGTGCCAGACTTCTCACACTGGTGTGCAATGTGTCCCTATGTTTCCAAGTAAAGTGGTTCATCTTTTTTCCTGAATTCGCAGGAACATGTATTCCCCATTTATTAAAGAAAGTCGGTTGGACCCTAATGGAAGACGTTGTGCAGGGTCCCTGACAAACTGCCTGACTCACAAGTCCTATGTCCTTGGAGAGCCTCGGTATCCATGGACATAAACTGTCGTATCGGGAAGAGATCACTCAAAGGAGCACTCGCCAAGACCGAAAGCTTCACTTTCCTCAAGTGCGGTTTGAGGTCGGAGGAGAAAGTTTCACCTACTTTGGCCGCAAACCTTGTATACTAGACCCTCCCTAGCACCATAAAGTTCGCTGGTTAGCATGTTTAACAAAATAAAATAAAACTATACAACAGCAACTAAGATGTGATAATAAAAGGATTTGCATATTAAGTAGTTGTTTTTAGTATATTAGATAGGTAGATTTTAGAACTTTTATATGTTTATTTACATAATTTTCATTTCTGTATTTGACTTTGCCTTTAAAATATTTTAATTTATAGCGTTTTAACTTTTTTTTGTAATTTTTGGTTATAGTTTTACGTGTTTTGGTTTATGTTATTGTTCTTTAGTTGATACGTAGTATTAGGCATATACCATTTGACGCCAAGTTAATCTGAAAACCATTTATGTACAGTGATAAAACGCTTATTAAATAAAGGAATTTTTGATTTATTTATTACAAGTATTCGATAAATTTATATAGTTCGATTTATGAACAACTCCATAATGGAATATTCTTGTTAACCCGATTCCTGTTGCTTTTGTATGTGTGTGGGAGAGGGGGATAAAATAATCTTTCGTCCTTCGGATCACGTGGAATAAAGGCACCGAAAATTCAGAGAGTGCTGCAGTCCACCACAGCTGTTAGGAATGTTTTTTGTTCAGGCCAGGACAACAACACATGTTTGTTAGTGGAACCTCGGACGAGAGTGCTGCAGTCCACCACAGCTGTTAGGAAGTGTATTTTTGTTCAGCACCAGGAATAACAACACATGTTTTGTTTAGTGAACCTCGGACGAGAGTGGCTGCAGTCCACCACAAAGCTGTAAGGAATGTTTTTTTGTTACAGGCCACGGACAACAACACATGTTTGTTAGTGAACCTCGGACAAGAGTGCTGCAGTCCACCACAAGGCTTGTTTAGGAAATGTTTTTTATTTCAGCCAGGACAACAACACATGTTTGTTTACCGAACCTCGGACGAGAAGTGGCTGCAGTCCACCACAGCTGTTAGGAATGTTTTTTGTTCAGCCCAGGACAACAACACATGTTTGTTAGTGAACCTCGGACGAGAGTGCTGCAGTCCACCACAGCTGTTAGGAACGTTTTTTGTTCAGCCAAGGACAACAACACATGTTTGTTAGTGAACCTCGGACCGAGAGTAGCTGCAGTCCACCACAGCTGTTTAGGAACGTTTTTTGTTCAGCCAGGACAACAACACATGTTTTGTTAGTGAATCTCGGACGAGAGTGCAGTCCTCCAGTTCATTTTCACGGTTTTTTTCCAGGTTTTATGGTATTAATTACTTTTTAAGAACTTGCCAATCTTTTCCGCTAATGAGTATACAAATTGCGGCTATGAGTCACTAACTGACACAAAGTTCATTAATTTTATTGGTTTTTACATATTAGAGGCCAATACTGTCCCCGAATCGTACGCTCTCAAGTACAGAGCGGGAAATCTGTTCGAGAGAAACAGTTTTTTATTAAAATATGTTTAAAAAAAACGTCGTACCTAAAACGTTTCTTAGTCGGGATTACCTTCCACACCTGAATGTCATCAGAACTTTGTGTAAGATGCTGTGGGTAACATTCATCGGACAAGCGGAACTGAATGCCCGGCTTAGGCTGGGACACAAGACTTAGCAGGAGAACGTCAATTGGAAGGTCTTGAGAACCTTATTCCCAGAACTAAACAAGACTTTGATTACACCTCATGTAGCATATTACAAAACCATTCATTGAAAGGCAACTGGAACATTTGGGATGACATAATAGCTTACAACTGTACTTAAATTAGCCATCATGTTGATACCACACTGGTATCCAAATAATTTGCTGAAAAACAGTTCATGTCACCCACCACAAGCATGTCTGGCAATGCACAGATTGTCACGAGATCAACTGAGCATGTCCTTCTTGTTGGTTCCCTTAAGGGAGTCAAAGTGGTAGGTCTGATTGGCCCTTAGACAGTAAACAAAACGCTCCCAAATGGCTTCCTCCGCTATCGTCTTTAAAGGAATTCGTCACCATTATTGACACATGCAAATATAAAACGTAAGTTTTATCACAAAAAGGTATTCAAGGAATTTTAACAAGTTCATCAACGGAAAGAAGGTTTGTTTTGTTTGCGTCACTGAGGGATCCAGCAGCAACACGTCCACCTCTATTTTTGACATATTCTTCACAAAATAAATAAAATACTTCATGTTTAATCATCCACCCATCTGTTTACATTCCGGTAAGCAGAGGCTGAATTCAACGATTCAACTTGCTTCAAGTTTGCACAAAATTAACTTAGTTAATTAATTAATTTAGTTTGCAGTAATTATTGTTAGTTTCAAAGGTTTCTATCTCACTATTTAACTTAGAAATATGACCCGATAAGGCTCTTTATTAGTATTTACAGTCTTAAGGGCCATTTTGGAGGTTTTCAATTCATTACATAATTTAGCTAACTTAACTTCGAAATTTTGTTTTTCTATACTAATAAAATCTTGGATTTGGAAGGAATCCATTCATTTCAGTTTTTACTTTCTCTTTTTTCCGCCCTTATTTTACATTTTATTTAAACTCATCCTGAAGCTTTGGAATTAGTCTCCAGTCACTTAGAATTCGTATTAAATTGATTGAGTAAACTTTCAATAAACGAGAGGAATTAAAAAAAAAAAAATAAAATAAAAACTCTAAGAATGAGTGTTGTGTAATTAGCTACAATTCTTTTTATGTTCAGAAATTAACTCTACAGTAACTCTTTCTGAATCATCCTTTGAAGTTATTAGTCTCCATAGAGGAATGACTCAAAACAATTTATGCAATCACTAAAATTGTTAATCGTTATACTAACCATATGTCATGTCTTAAACTGATTATTTTAAATTAATAATCTGAGTGTAGTGAACTAAGTATGTTTTATTTTGAACAAGGTGTTTTATCCTATATAGGTCTAATAACCAACATGTATTATTTTTAATTATATTAAAGTTGTCAGAAATAGTAAATATATCATCATAATGAAAACGAATAGAAACAAAGTCCTTAAAAACAGACATAGAATAACAAAATAATTTTATTATTCCTGAAAACAATACGTAAAGTTTGTACATTTATAAAATTTAAGCCAAATTAGTCCATCTTTATTTTAAATCTTAATAGTACCACTCTAAGGTTAAACACTTTTATTATTACAATTGAATGAATAAATTAACTATAATCTCTATTAAGAATATAAAAGTAGTATGCTAACAGATATTTTCAGACATTTTCAGACATTTCATTGTATATTCTTTTTTACCCTGCAATATGGTGAGTAAAGTGGTTGGACTTTTAAAGAACACAGTGAAACAATTTCATTTCAAATTCCTTATTTGTGATATCTCTAATTACTAGCTATTTCTGGGGTAAGGAATAGATAAAACACAAATCTAACTGGAACAACTAATTTACAACATGATTGAATGTCTGGGTCTAGTACTCCTCGTCCTGTTCTGAGATGTAGAGAAACTCTCGCAAACTCTGCCGACTTTAGTTTAGTTATTAATTTCTGTTAGAAATCCAGGTTTGAATTAAATATCTGATTACATACTTAACCCTAGAAAGTGTGTCCATGTTACCAAAGATAAAACCGTCAGTCCATTTTTGACGTGTTTGCAAGGGTTTTTTTTAAAAATTCGTAAAAAATACTTTAATATCAAGAAAACATATATTGTTATATATCGTTTTTCTTCTCAGAAGTTGTCCCTATTTGAAATAGGAATAAATCTTTTGTTATTCTTTTGTTTAGTATATATTTTCATTAAAATAATGAGAAATTGCAAAAAGTTTTATATGAAAATTTCAAGTTTGGACCTCTGTAAGGTATTGAAAATATTACAGTAAGGTCAAAATGTTAAATGTAATAAAATGTAGAGAATTCTATGCCAAATTAGAAAATATATTAAAAATGTCTATTAAACAAAAATTTGTAATTTTGCCATATTGTTTTTTTACATAAGCGAAAATTTACTAAAATGTACAAGGGTTTGGGCTTTTCATTTTTGTTACCTCCAAATGTGACTATATAATTTATATGAAAACACAGTTTTCTATTGTAAATTATACATGCTATTTGATAACACTAAAAGTAAACAACAACAAAATAAACTATTATTTTATTATAAGCTTACAAAAAAAAAAAATCTTTTGAAAAATGAAAATATTTTATAACAAAATTCAGAAACAAGCTAAAAATGTTTTCACTTATACTTTATGTTTATGTACTTTTTGAATATACCCTTAGTACGTATGTTGTTTTAGCTAAAATAAAATATAAGATATGTTCAAATACTTTGAGAAGGAACTGAGTTATGACATTTTTTGTGAACAGTCGCACGTTGAAGAATTTACTCATAAAAAATAATCTGGTTTGCAATGTAAAAAAAATATGGAAAACCTTTTTTAAATTGTTTTACTTGTTATATTATGTTAGCACATAATGTTTTGAAAGAAATATACTCAATAATTTTTTGAAATTGAGTAAAAAATAATTGTTGTGCGTCAAATATATTGGTAAAACCTTGCATTGTAAAATTTTTGACAATATATAAACAATAGATATTATAGTTCAAAATAACATTGTTTTATAATGTTTTTGTCATTTCATATGCATTTATGCAGTTGAGTATTTCAACCTGAAAAAATAGAGACCTAAATTATGAAAATCGGTAAAAAAATAAGCTCGTGGTGAAAT
The DNA here is from genome assembly GCF_021130785.1 of Homalodisca vitripennis. NCBI lineage: Eukaryota > Metazoa > Arthropoda > Insecta > Hemiptera > Cicadellidae > Homalodisca > Homalodisca vitripennis. Next base: position 19,840 of record NW_025780990.1, on the reverse strand, counting down.
GAAATGGTCAACAATGGCCGACAGGGATGGGTTGGGTTGGTCTTGATGCGACGGCCCGTGATTCATCTCTTTCGTTACGCACTGCTGGAAACCTACTGAACTAAATTTACCGTTCAAAGATTGTACCGGTAGATCGTTTCTTTCACTTTACACTGTTTTTTTTTATTTTCTTTATTGACAATAAATAACTGTGTGAATGTTATTATACTAACCAGCATAAAATAATGCTGGTTTACAACTTTAGAATTGTCCCTTTTTAGAATATTCATAGTAAATCAACTATTCGTTCTAAATGACTTTCTGTTTGTACTGGAAGGAAGAATAATTTCATTCCGCGTCTATTGACATATGGCAGCACTGTTTGCAGGCAATACGTAACTTGCTGTGATTGGTTTTAAAATGACGTATTTCTTTGACCCGGCCACCCGTGAAATTCAACTCAAATGATGACTTCTTCAGAAAACATTTCACCACGACCGTAATATTGAAGTTAGAAAAATAAAAGTTTATATGAAAATTGTAGAGTGGAATCTCACAATTTCAATGATACCAAAAACATGGTGATTGTTTGAAGATAAATAATTATTTTTAATGAAAAACTGAACCGACATACAATATGCTGGTTCCGCACAACACACATAAATTACAACCGACATAAAATATGCTGGTTTCCCACACTTCTAGGTTAAACTATTCAATTTCAAAAGTATAAGTAGCTCATACAATGAGAGATTCCTCAACATTAAAATACTTCATGAAAGTGCAATACATTTTTATAACTAGTAGTATATAAAAGTGCTGATTACAATAGTCAATCGTTAGTTCCTATTTCTATACGATAGATAATTAAAATGCTGTATTTCTAAGATCAACATTTTAATTTTTGGCATGAGATTATGCTGTAAAATTTCTAAGTAAGACAAATAATTGCTTAGTCTTCTAATAACCCAATTTATTAAAATAAGCTATACAAATTGACAATATTGAATCTGATTTTGTTTTCTTACTTATAATTTCTTTGGTTAATTAATTATTGAATCGCATAAAACATAACCTAAAAATACATTGAATGTGTTTTCCCTTGTTTACAACACAGGCGTCGTTGTTTTCTTATAACTACGATAAAATCAATAAGGCACTGTTTGTACTCTTGTCAACTTGCAGTGAAGACTGACCAGGTAGACAAAGTAAGTAGAGAATCTGACTAAGGGCTTTTGGCAGAACCGCTGTGGTCATGGGTCCTGTCACGTCCGGGGGAATAGAAGAATGCCCTGATGATGTCCCTCAGGCTGTAGAAAGTCCCCGTGCTGAAACCGACGACAGCGGAGGAGAAGAGAAACGCAGTCGAAGAGATATAGTTTGGGCCTGGCTGGTGTCCCCAGTGTAGTGCCAGGTCGCACAGAGGTGGGACAACCAGAGCCAAGGCTGTACTGCTCACAGAACCCAGCAAGGAGATGAACAATCCTAGCTTGGGCACCACTTCCGCTGCGACAACTGCAACATCACGTAATATAAATTTGAGGCTATACATGTGAGTCTACTGGTGTCCCCAGTGTAGTGCCAGGTCGCACAGAGGTGGGAACACCAGAGCCAAGGCTGTACTGCTCACAGAACCCAGCAAGGAGATGAACAATCCTAACTTGGGCACCACTTCCGCTGCGACAACTGCAACATCATCACGTAATATAAATTTGAGGCTATGCATGTGAGTCTAGCTGGTGTCAAGCGTCTAGTCCCCCAGGTGTAGTGCCAGGTCGCACAGAGGTGGGAACACCAGAGCCAAGGCTGTACTGCTCATAGAACCCAGCAAGGAGATGAACAATCCTAACTTGGGCACCACTTCCGCTGCGACAACTGCAACATCACGTAATATAAAATTTGAGGCTATGCATGTGAGTCTAGCTGGTGTCCTGGTGTCCCAGTGTAGTGCCAGGTCTCGCACAGAGGTGGGAACACCAGAGCCAAGGCTTGTACTGCTCACAGAACCCAGCAAGGAGATGAACAATCCCTAGCTTGGGCACCACTTCTGCTGCGACAACTGCAACATCACGTAAATATAAATTTGAGGCTATACAAAATACCATTAGGACTAAGAAAGGAAGTCCTAATGGACTAAAATTTACTAAATGTTACTAAATGTTAAATTTATTTCTTTAATTAGTTTAGTGACCATATGTAATCTTTTCCAAAAGAAATTAATAACGGTTAACACTTGGCAAAAATTGAAAGGTGGTGTTTTTTACGAACATGGAATTTAGTATCTAATAGTTAGTTAGGATGGATATATAAACTCCAAAAAATCACACTTGAAAAACATCTAAACAAAACTTATTATGAGTAGGAATAAAACTATCGTTACTCGCTATAACCATTTTGAGTATGTTTTCTGAACGGACATGTTACATATTCAGAAAATTGGGGAAGATCATAAATGAATACATAACGCTTTGGTTTGGACTTCACATTTACTCAGTTTAGACCGTGGGAGCCAATTATAAAACAATTTAAAATGTTTGAACACGTAAAGTCAAGTGAGAAATCAAATTAAAGAGACCTCCTTTCTCAGTCCTAATGGTATTTTGGAATTTAAAAATCCTATTTGTAGACACTGAAGTCCCATCATAATAGTATTATAAATATTCCTGAACCATTTAACTTTAAAATTAATCAAACTTAATATTACGTATTTTCGCAGGCATTTAAATATTTAATTTTAGAAAAGTCAATATGCGCAATGTAACTCTTTATAGCTTTAAAAAATACCAAAATAGTTCGAAAATTTAATGAAATTAAATACTATAAAAAATTTTAGAACAGATGTAAAATTAAGAGCAATTACCATTGCCAAACAAAATAAAGCATAACATTTTCTACATAGAACAAACATAGCTCACACAAAAATAAAACTATGCCCCAGTATTTTGAAAACATAATATTATAATGCATATTCGTAAGAGAATTATATTCTAATGGTTATCTTCATGAATATAAACACACTACTATATATTTAGATTTCTAATGTAACCCTAAATACGTAATTATCTGAGGCCAAATGTAGATGAAAGAAAAAATAATCACAATGATCACGAGAAGGTGCCGAAAAGATTACGCACTGTTGGCTACAAACATACCGGTTATGGCTTAAATTTTTGTTCCTGTACAAACTGTACTACTACAACTAATATTCATGAGTTTTAGTACACAATTTATTGCACTAAATCAACCATGACACAAGAATGTTTCTACTCACACGTGATAAGGGCCATGCCCAGCCTGATCCCACACTCAGCCAACACAGGGTGCTTAAAGGGCCCGTACTTTCGGTTGTAGTCGGGCCACACGAACGTAACAGCGACGTGAAACTGGAGGGCGTAGGAAAAGAGGAGCCCGATTGCGATCGTGAGCTGGAGCTACTTCAGAGAACCTGAAACAGTACCGAACATCCTGTTGTAGTCAGATCACACTAATGTGACCGCAACATGGAGTTGAAGGGTATGGGAATATAGCCCAAATTGCGATCGTGAGCTGGACCACATGAGAGAACCTGAAACAGTACCGAACATCCTGTTCTGTTGTAGTCAGATCACACTAATGTGACCGCAACATGGAGTTGAAGGGTATGGGAAATATAGCCCAATTGCGATCGTGAGCTGACCCACATGAGAGAACCTGAAACAGTACCGAACATCCTGTTGTAGTCCAGATCACACTAATGTGACCGCAACATGGAGTTGAAGGGCATGGGAATATATCCCAATTGCGATCGTGAGCTGGACCACATGAGAGAACCTGAAACAGTACCGAACATCCTGTTGTAGCCAGATCACACTAATGTGACCGCAACATGGAGTTTGAAGGTATGGGAATATATCCCAATTGTGATCGTGAGCTGGACCACATGAGAGAACCTGAAACAGTACCGAACATCCGAACATCCTGTTGTAGCCAGATCACACTAATGTGTGACCCGCAACATGGAATTGAAGGGTATGGGAATATAGCCCAATTGCGATCGTGAGCTGGACTACTTCAGAGAACCTGAAACAGTACCGAACATCCTGTTGTAGTCAGATCACACTAATGTGACCGCGACATGGAATTGAAGGGTATGGGAATATAGCCCAATTGCGATCGTGAGCTGGACCACATGAGAGAACCTGAAACAGTACCGAACATCCTGTTGTAGTCAGATCACACTAATGTGACCGCAACATGGAATTGAAGGGCATGGGAATATAGCCCAATTGTGATCGTGAGCTGGACCACATGAGAGAACCTGAAACAGTACCGAACATCCTGTTGTAGTCAGATCACACTAATGTGACCGCAACATGGAATTGAAGGGTATGGGAAATATAGCCCAATTGCGATCGTGAGCTGGACCACATGAGAGAACCTGAAACAGTACCGAACATCCTGTTGTAGTCAGATCACACTAATGTGACCGCAACATGGAATTGAAGGGTATGGGAAATATAGCCCAATTGTGATCGTGAGCTGGACCACATGAGAGAACCTGAAACAGTACCGAACATCCTGTTGTAGTCAGATCACACTAATGTGACCGCAACATGGAATTGAAGGGTATGGGAATATAGCCCAATTGCGATCGTGAGCTGGACCACATGAGAGAACCTGAAACAGTACCGAACATCCTGTTGTAGTCAGATCACACTAATGTGACCGCAACATGGAATTGAAGGGTATGGGAATATAGCCCAATTGCGATCGTGAGCTGGACCACATGAGAGAACCTGAAACAGTACCGAACATCCTGTTGTAGTCAGATCACACTAATGTGACCGCAACATGGAATTGAAGGGTATGGGAATATAGCCCAATTGCGATCGTGAGCTGGACTACTTCAGAGAACCTGAAACAGTACCGAACATCCTGTTGTAGTCAGATCACACTAATGTGACCGCGACATGGAATTGAAGGGTATGGGAATATAGCCCAATTGCGATCGTGAGCTGGACCACATGAGAGAACCTGAAAACAGTACCGAACATCCTGTTGTAGTCAGATCACACTAATGTGACCGCAACATGGAATTGAAGGGGTATGGGGAATATAGCCCAATTGTGATCGTGAGCTGGACCACATGAGAGAACCTGAAACAGTACCGAACATCCTGTTGTAGTCAGATCACACTAATGTGACCGCAACATGGAATTGAAGGGTATGGGAAATATAGCCCAATTGTGATCGTGAGCTGGACCACATGAGAGAACCTGAAACAGTACCGAACATCCTGTTGTAGTCAGATCACACTAATGTGACCGCAAACATGGAATTGAAGGGTATGGGAATATAGCCCAATTGTGATCGTGAGCTGGACCACATGAGAGAACCTGAAACAGTACCGAACATCCTGTTGTAGTCAGATCACACTAATGTGACCGCGACATGGAATTGAAGGGTATGGGAATATAGCCCAATTGCGATCGTGAGCTGGACCACATGAGAGAACCTGAAACAGTACCGAACATCCTGTTGTAGTCAGATCACACTAATGTGACCGCAACATGGAATTGAAGGGTATGGGAATATAGCCCAATTGCGATCGTGAGCTGGACCACATGAGAGAACCTGAAACAGTACCGAACATCCTGTTGTAGTCAGATCACACTAATGTGACCGCGACATGGAATTGAAGGGTATGGGAATATAGCCCAATTGCGATCGTGAGCTGGACCACTTCAGAGAACCTGAAACAGTACCGAACATCCTGTTGTAGTCAGATCACACTAATGTGACCGCGACATGGAATTGAAGGGTATGGGAATATAGCCCAATTGCGATCGTGAGCTGGACCACATGAGAGAACCTGAAACAGTACCGAACATCCTGTTGTAGTCAGATCACACTAATGTGACCGCGACATGGAATTGAAGGGTATGGGAATATAGCCCAATTGCGATCGTGAGCTGGACCACATGAGAGAACCTGAAACAGTACCGAAGATCCTGTTGTAGTCAGATCACACTAATGTGACCGCGACATGGAATTGAAGGGCATGGGAATATATCCCAATTGCGATCGTGAGCTGGACCACATGAGAGAACCTGAAACAGTACCGAACATCCTGTTGTAGTCAGATCACACTAATGTGACCGCAACATGGAATTAAAGGGTATGGGAATATAGCCGAATTGCGATCGTGAGCTGGACCACATGAGGGAACCTGAAACAGTACCGAACATCCTGTTGTAGTCCAGATCACACTAATGTGACCGCGACATGGAATTGAAGGGTATGGGAATATAGCCCATTGCGATCGTGAGCTGGACCACATGAGAGAACCTGAAACAGTACCGAACATCCTGTTGTAGTCAGATCACACTAATGTGACCGCGACATGGAATTAAAGGGTATGGGAATATAGCCGAATTGCGATCGTGAGCTGGACCACATGAGAGAACCTGAAACAGTACCGAACATCCTGTTGTAGTCAGATCACACTAATGTGACCGCAACATGGAATTGAAGGACATGGGAATATATCCCAATTGCGATCGTGAGCTGGACCACATGAGAGAACCTGAAACAGTACCGAACATCCTGTTGTAGTCAGATCACACTAATGTGACCGCAACATGGAATTGAAGGACATGGGAATATATCCCAATTGTGATCGTGAGCTGGACCACATGAGAGAACCTGAAACAGTAACTAACATCCTGTTGTAGCCAGATCACACTAATGTGACCGCAACATCGAATTGAAGGGTATGGGAATATAGCCCAATTGTGATCGTGAGCTGGACCACATGAGAGAACCTGAAACAGTACCGAACATTCTGTTGTAGCCAGATCACACTAATGTGCCCGCGACATGGAATTGAAGGGTATGGGAATATAGCCCAATTGCGATCGTGAGCTGGACCACATGAGAGAACCTGAAACAGTAACCGAACATCCTGTTGTAGCCAGATCACACTAATGTGGACCGCGACATGGAAATGAAGGGTATCGTAATATATCCCAATTGCGATCGTGAGACCTCTTCACGGAAACTAAAAACAGCATGACCTTGCTTTTTGAATAATATAGATCCTCCCTCAACTTACTGCAACGTATAGTGCAATTCTCACTGAAATACGGCTAATTGAAAAAGACAAAATGATCCATCTCACGAATTTGGTGGATTATAGCCTTGTTGGGACCTTATCAATTGAGTTTAGACTAGATTCTCTGGTTGATCAATAATATAAAACAATATAAACACGTATAAAAGGTTATAAAGAGCACAGAGGCCTTACTTTTTACTTGATATTCCAAGTGGTCAATGACCAGATAGTGGGACTAAGTTGCAATAAGTCAAATTTTATGAAGCAAAGTAGTTGTATCCCTCGCATAAATACCAAATGTTCGTAAAAGATTTCTCCAAATCCACGTAGAAAAAGTTTGAACGTATAAATATTAACCGGAGTTAGAGGAATTTTCTTACGAATAGTTAAAAAAAAGAACTATCCAACCAATCGACCTCAATGTGCAAAATTACTAAACTCCTTCGGTTCAACTCTCCCAATTAAATTTCAAGCCCCAAAAGGGTCAGTTTATATCCCAATACTATTCTTAGTCTATAGCAATAGTTTGTTTAATGGAAATGTATAGTATTCTGTAACACTTGTTTTACGGATGGCACTGCCCTTTGCTATTCCACTATAAGTTATAAAACAATGTGTGGTGTAATGCAAAAGGTTCTTGGCCAGTTTAAATTGTGGTTTGCGATAAATAACGTGGTATTGAGCGTAAAACAAAGTTTATGAATTTTTCTCTGGGAAATATAAAAACACATAGGATAAGAAATGTTTTTAATGCAAGCAATAGGCTACTTAATTTTTGGGACAAACCAATGTGTAGTCACACATACTGTTTAGATGTGAATACAAATTTGATTACAGATATTAAACCCAACTAACATCCCCATGCCTTTTCACAAATTAGAAGTATAGGCCTACACATGTTTTATACATTCACAGCTCTTACGCTCTATAAACCCATTACCTTTAGCTGTGTCCTCCTTCCAAACGTTGGGTACGTTAATACGTAGACTAAAATGACCGCTCTTAATTGTTGATGAAGAGTGGCTCATAAATTAATAACATCTGTATCTATTTTGTGTAAAAATCTTTGTGATGTGTGTGTGTGTGTGTGTGTGTGTGTGTGTGTGTGTGTGTGTGTGTGTGTGTGTATGCGTATATTTATATATATGTAAGTATGTATAACACTTTATATTATATAAATAATTTATTATTAACTTATTTTGGTAATGTAATGCAATATTATTTTTTTACTATGAAATACAATTTAATTCTATTTGAATTGTTTTAAATATTGACACGATTTATACTAATTGTGTACATTTCTCTAAAGAACGAGTTGCCACCCTCATCTACGTTTAATTAAAAAGTTGTGGCAAATTCAACACCGCTGTTAGCTTAGAGGAGCCAATCCATTTTACATGTATGTACTCTTGTGATATCATTTTGTGTTAGAAACTCACAATAAACGGATTGCAATGTTCTTTAGAAAGAAACATGTTTGATTCTTGATGTGATATGTAACGCATTTTATTTTAATTGGGTCGAACGTAAATCTAAAGTATCATTGCGGAAATTCAAGACTTTTAATTCTCATTTCCAATATATAAATTGAGATAGAATATTACTTATTCACTTTCCTTTCACTTCACCATACATGGAGAATATTACAACGTCCCTCATTTAGAACACGACCTGCCTTGGACCCACACATCTGCCACGTAGGCTACATTCTTATGGATCAATAAATATCTGTTAATATATGAAGTAGTCGTTTCTATTATATTCATTTTTTATTTTTCTTTGACAACTGAGTATCATTTTATTTGTTTGTTGAGTTAACAATGAGGATGTAATGGATTACATATTTGTCACCCATTTTATGAGGTGAAATTCGTCTCGTGTTTTCAGTGAGAATAGTATTCTTCCGTATGAGTAAATGAGAAATGAATCAATTCCATGCTCTGTCCAATAGAAGATAATCAAGCAATAAGGCATTTCATGATGGAAGTTGTATTAGCCCTCGGGTTAATTCACGTTATCCCCAATGCACTCTTCCTTATGTCTTAACAAAAATTCATTGTTTTGAGATTCGTTTGAAGTTCTCTCAGTAGAATTAGAAAAGTAATCTTTGCTGTCTTGAATTTCGATTGATACATATCTCTGCTGAGGGAGCTCAATATTAGGTTTATGATTTTTTCTAGCGAACTCTGTTCTCAGTCTACTTACAGGCTATTTTTAGGCAAGTTGAGAGTGAGGCTGCCAGCTACATCTTCCCCGTACTTGAGGTATCCAACGAACCCCACCCAGAGCAGGGCGCACCCCACGATAGTCATGCCTACGTTCAGCACTCCGAACCTGCTTCCAAAACTTGTCTGGATTCTTCATCTCACTCTGGAGTGGCAGGACCTGACGAAATGGAAACAGAATTAAATCATGTATTTGTTATTGTTACATAATAAATAAAATGCAGAAACAAACAAATTATTAGAATTTAGATAAGAGCCCAGGTAGCTGAATTATTGAAGTGACTACTTCATTTGGCGGGCTATGGAAGTATGTTTTGCTCGGAGGAAAGCTTTCGTACCGCGTCACGGTACGCTTGTTCGCTCTGTAGCCACTAGGAGCGGGACCATCGCGGCCATTTTGATGTCAGATTTTTCTAATATACGACATACGTTCATTAGCTATCCAGGCGTTCGAGTGAGAGTTACTGTCACTCCTTGTTGAAGTAAACTACTTCATTTGGCGGGCTATGGGAGTATGTTTTGCACGGAGGAAAAGCTTTCGTTCCGCGTCACGGCACGCTTGTTCGCTCTGTAGCCACTAGGAGCGGACTATCGCGGCAATTTTGATGTCAGATTTTTCTAATATACAGTAGCTATCCAGGTGTGCTAGTGAGAGGTTACTGTTGTCACTCCTTGTTGAAGTAACTCTTTTGGTGGGCTATGGATGTATATTTTGCACAAGATTACAAAATAGAAAGACAGCTTTATAGAAACGTAAACAAACCGTTATATACACACCCGATCTGAACTAAACAAAAGTTGACGTTAATGACAAATCTGTTAGGAGAGATTAAAAGGGAAATATAAATCACAATATCATACATCATTACATATTATAAGGCAATAACGAAATGCTTTAGTGGTGTTATACAATGATTTGTTTTCTATCTGTTCGATCAGTTTACTCATATTATTACTGACGTAATTGTTGTCCGAAATTTCGCGTCGTCCGGATTTGTCCCTGCTCGTGCAGACTTTCCTTGTTTATGTAATTGTTCAGGCTTGGTTACTAAAGTTCCCATGTAAAAGATGTAAACATTTACAAAATTAATTCTGTTACTCTACTATTAGTATGTTAACTACTCTGCTATGTTGACTTTAACGCACTAAAAAACTTCTAACGCCAAACAATTAATGTTGCATGAGACTCAAACATATTATGTTAAAACACGGATTTATATAAATCTACGAACTACTAATTTATTTATTAATGAATCAAAAGTAAAATTTATTAACGTACTGTATTATTTAATAGCAGTATATAAAGCTCATCAGATTCTAAGATTGAATTAAGCACGGTTAATATTAATTCCTATTCCAGTTCACTACTAGTATCGTCCTGACGAGATTTAAAAAAAGGTTAATAATAAATTGATTTCATGTTTTCTAGCTTACAAAGCTGTAATGTAATTTAATTCCGGAAGAAAATAAGTCGTTCTGTTGCTTATACTTATAACCTTTACTCAATTACATCGGGCCTCACCTTGCACACACTTAAAAAATAATAAATTATCTAAAACGAATTTGAATACATTTTTTTTCTTAAGAAACGTTAACCATTAATTGATTTTTTGTAAGATATATTAAATGCAACAATGTCAAAAGATAAAAATATAAGTACAACAAGATATGGAACAATAGGTGGCGTGTTTACAAGATACTTGGCAAGAGTTTGTTCTAGAATTTTTATTTTTTATTTCAGTTATTATAAACCCATAACTTTATTGTTAGAATATAAAGACAATGAAAATTAAAGAATTATTTTGGATATAAGATTGTAGTGTAAATGATACTAACCAATATATAGAAACTAACACAGGGTGTAACAAAAAGGATGGGCTGTTTATGTATTTTAAATTTCTTTGTGTGATTCTAAGCTAAAAATGAAGAATAATTTTTTTCAATTTCTAATTCGTTCAGCTGCCAGCCGCCATTTTGTATTTTTTTATTAAACATTATTATCTCTAAAAACTAGTAAAACTAAAGAAAACAAATTTGGCAGATAGGTTTGAATAGGTAAGAGGAAAAAATTGTGTTGCTTTCTTTAATATTAACAAAATGGCGCCTGTTAGACATTTTAAAAGTCAAATAACAAAAAAGTAGGCTATATTTATAAAAAATTTACTAGACACCAACTATTTTGGGACAATTTTTATTAAAACACTTAGAGTACGGTACTTGTTTCAACGGAATCTGTGAGCACGACCACTTTTTAAATACGCTTGCACAAGTCAGAAGCAGCAAACATTTTTTGAGAAAAAACACTTGATAATTTGAGTTTTTTATAGCAATAGACTATGGCATTCTGTACCTCTTGCTATACGTTATCTTCTAAACACACCGTGCTCCGCATTAAGGCACCAAACCACACGCTTCAATTAAAACGAACAAACAACAAGAGCTAAAGTCCCTATCCACTTTTCCCTGTATGGTTAAAACACAACACTCACCAATCCAATACCTTCAAAACAGTAGATTACGGTTCCGAAGAACAGCGGAATCGTTGAAATGCTGCCAACCGCATTCCTGGAGGTGACGGGAGGCAGGTCGTGCATAGAGATGTACATAGTGAGGCACACCCCCGCTCCCGTGAGGATGTTGGCCAGGACAGAGAATGGCACGAGGAACTTGAGGTTGCGGACCATTGCGGTAGACACCATCGGAATCAGTATTATAGCCATTAATATATGGACATCTACTAGATTATCCGTGCCGTTTTGAGAATCTGTAGTCAATGATGGACAAGAATCACATTATAAATAATTCACAAACCATTACACTACCAAGTAATACTTCTGATGAAACATGTAATATTGTACGCCACTTACGTAAAACCAGTATTTTATAGTTATAAGTTTGTAGGTTTTTGTTGATGTAGTCTACTGGAAGTAAATTATTATGTAACATACTAGCTGTTTCCTTCGGCTTCGCACGCTTTTCGTAAGCTTTGCCCGTGTATGTGCACTTGTGGTTTCAAGTGAAATATTTTTACAACGCCGATGTAGAGTTTGCCTTGTTGCTACGGGCAAGAAAAGCTGTGTATGTTTATAGCCATTGTACACGTGCATGTACTTTATCATAAAGTGGTCTAACACTCAAGATTTAAATTCAACCAGAAATGTATCTTAAAGGCAAATATACATCATAACTTAGCGCATTCGAATATTGTTTAGCTATATAATTACGTACCTGTCTCGTAATTGCAGTTTATATTGTGCAGGCGCTTTGAAACTATTATAATTTGCAGCGCCGCCGCGCCGCCTGGTGCAAAGTACACCAATGGGCATAGCATGCATATAAATCTTCTCCGTGATAAAATACATATACATACAAATTTTTAATAACGATATTTAATAATTGTAATATTTTTAAGTACGCCGTCTAAGTACGCCTTAAAGCGCTAATTTAAATTACTGTCAAACGCTAAGACATTTTTTTTTTTAATTTCCCAATGCTAATTTTTTGTTTCATATTCCTTGGTATTACCTTTAATAAGAAAAAATACATATAAACATGTAATATTACATGTTTTTTGGAGAATTTTATACGCACGAAAATGTTTGAAATTTTGAATAAACTGCATTGCAGGATAATGTACATAGGAACACTATTTGAAGATTACATTACATTTATACAGGTTATTTATAATGAGTAAATTGTAACTGAAGTTTCTGTATAATTAGTACATAAAAATAAATAAGTTCAGTATAAGATTTTGAAATGTAATAATATGAAATTCAACACAAACTTATTTATACGATAGCCTACAAGGGAAATGAAACAAATATTGTACTTAAAAATAAACCTTATTTATTTAGGATAAATAAACTGGACTTGTATGGTGAAACTGGTATAAAATACAAAACAAATATTTGAAAAAAAAAATTACACGTAATATACCAAAAATGCGCTCAAACTACGTTGTTCGTAGTTTGGTAAAAAAATTATACAAACTAAAACACTATTAGAATAACAACGGACTGATTCAAAACACTTTTTTTTAACAATATAACCAACATACGACCAACACAAACGTAGTTAAACAGCTGAATGAAACGAACGCGTCTGTAGGCGTAACAACCGCTGCTCGACCCAGCAACATCATTCCAACCCGGGACGGGAGATCAGGGCCCGGTGAAGTCCGGTTTTTACTGGAGCCCTGTAACGCGATGTGCCAGGTGAGCCCGCCCCGGTCAGCCGACCGGGCCGCGGGATCCCAGCACCGCACTGCTGCTCAGGCCAGCGTACTTATTCCACCCGGGACTTGTCAGGGCCCGGGTGAAGTCCGGTTTTTTACCGGAGTCCTGTCACGCGATGTGCCAGGTGAGCCCGCCCCAGTCAGCCGACCGGGCCGCGGGATCCCAGCACCGCACTGCTGCTCAGGCCAGCATTCCACCCGGGACTTGTCAGGGCCCGGGTGAAGTCCGGACTACCCCGGAAAGCTGCCAGGGTGGCGGCGACTAAGTGCCAGGGGAACCTGCGCCGGTCTGAGGCCCAAAAAGGCCTTTCTAAAGGCCACCCTAAAACTCCGGGGATTTCCACCCCGGTGGCCCAGGCCGTGGAGCCAGCTACCCCTGGGGCCAACTCTGGCTCATCAGGCCGTCCTGCCGCGGGCCTGCGGAAGCGACAAGCGGCTCCAGCTCCGGACTCTTCCGCCGAAGAGCCGACGGACGGACACCGCTGCCGGAGAAGACATGGAGGTTGAGCGAGGCCCCCGCATTCCTCCCATCATCCTGGACGTCCCCAAAGGATGGGGCTCCCACGCGGTGACCCTCAGACAGCTGCTGGGAGGAGACTTAGAGGCCGTCTGCACGGCCAAAACTCTCCGCCTCAAGACCTCCACCGTGGCCCACTTCAGGGTCCCTGCAACGTTACCTTCAGGATCAGGGGCTGAAGTTTCACACCTTCGCCATGGCCAACGAGAAGCTGATGAAAGTGGTCATCAGGGGTCTCCCGGCCACCCTTACTCTTACTCCTGAAGAAGTCTCAGAGGCCCTTCAAGTGCGAAAACTACGGCATCGTCGAGGCAAAACTTCCTTAAGACCAGGAGAGGCCACCTCACCAGCCTCTGGATTGTGACCCTGAGTGGAGGAGACGGACTCCGGCCACCATCCGATGTCTACAGTGTCCGCACTCTGTTCCACTGTAGACTGGAAGTGCGAAAATACACTAGGCCCGGGGGACCGGTCCAGTGTCATCGATGCCAGGGCTTCGGGCATGGCTCAAACCACTGCCACCGAGAGCTCCGCTGCGTCCGCTGTGGAGAGGGACATCCGTCCAGCCTCTGCCCAAAGGAGTCATCCGCCCCGGCCCAGATGCTGCAACTGCGGTGAAGGACACACCGCCAACTACCGAGGCTGCCAGTGCTTCAAGAGAGAGAAGCAACTCTCTTATGCCGCCGCAGCCAAGGCACCGCGGAGGGCCCGCACCCGCCAAGGCCGAGCCTCCCAAATCAGCGAGACGTCCCACGCCCTACATCTGAGGAGGACACAGACGAGGATGGGTTTCAGCGAGTGAGAAGTCGCCGCCGCCACCGCCTCCCTCGAAACCCGGCGAATCGTGGACCCCACACTCCACCACAGACCCCGGCTCCGGAGCGCCAGAAACCCTCCACCAGCCAGACTACCAGGAAGGAAAGCGCTCCTGCACCTGCCACCCCAACTAGGCCGAGGCCCACGCCACGAGTCAGGCTGGAGATGCCAAAAGCGACACCCACCGCAGACACCTCAGCCCCACTGCCACCCACGACTGAACCCGCGGCTAAGCAGCCCGCTGTTACCCTGCCTCAGGATCTCAAGGCATGGATCACGGAGATCCTCTCCCAACTCACCACCATGGTTGGAATAATGTCGAGACTACTCGACTTACTCAACACCACCCATGGGTAGGACTCAGAATTGTAAGCTGGAACGCCGACGGGGCAGCGGGAAAGCGGCAGGAACTCAGCCAAACTACTGACTGACATGGACGTGGACGTGGCACTTCTCCAGGAGACACACTTCAGGCCGACGGACAAATTCAGCATCCCCAACTACCAGGTGCTCCGCACCGACAGGCAGCTTCAGGGCATCAGGGCAAGCGGTGGCACAGCGATTCTTGTCCACCGGCGAGTGGCTCACCGGCTCCTAGTCACACCTCCTGCTCTGGGGGCAGAGCTCACCCGGATCGCTGTCCACCACAACGGGTCGGAAGCTAGAGCTGACTTCTCTCTACAACCCACCTGGGAGGAAGCTTCAACCTCGCTGCCTGGACGCCCTGCTTCGTCCTGACTCCCCCCGCGCTCGTCGCCGGGGACTTCAATGCCAAAGCACCCGGACTGGGGATGCCGGAGGCCCAACAACTCCGGAAATGACCTCAAACGTCTCCTGGAGAACCGTCACCACGTCCAAACTACTGGCCCCTACGGAACCGACTCACTACCACCGCAACGGACATTTTCAACCCGACATTCTTGACTTCGGCCTAGCTGGATCACTGAGTGGACACATCGAGGTATTTGCCGTATCCGATCTCTCGTCAGACCACGTGCCAGTTTGTCTTCGAGACCTGCCTGACGATGGAGCTCCAGCCTACCCTCCAGCTCGCTCCACCAAGGTCAACTGGCACAGGTACGCAAACTACCTCGCCGACAGACCTCGGCCTACACCAACTCCAGCCGAGTCACCAGACCAGCTAGACCGTCAAGTACTGGAACTTACAAAACACCCTCCAGGAAGCAGTGACCGTCTCCTCATCACCTCTCTCACGGGTAAACTTCACTCCACCTCTACCTGAGGACTTGAGAGAGGAGATACGTCTGCGCCGTAGACTGCGAAGAGAGTATCAGCAGTCCCGTTGTCCCCACGCCAAGCACACCTTCAACCGCCAAGCCAGGAGATGCACACGCCTCCTAGCAGAACACCGAGCGGCCGCGTGGGATGACTACGTGGAACACCAGGCTGACGGTGGTGTCGGCGGCATATGGAAGATCTCCAAGGCTCTCCGAGGGGAAAAGAAGACCATTCGACCTCTCCACGGACAACGTGGAATCGTCCTACTCCCCCGAGGACAGAGCAGAAGCCTTTGCCGACACCATAGAAGATCAATTCTCTCCACACGCTCAGACATCTACGACGGAGGACACCTGCGAGGCGGTCCGAAAACTTCCTCGAGGACTACTCTCCTGACTCCACAGACCCACTGCCACCTCGTGACCACACTCGAGGTGAATGAACACATCCGACGACTACGCCCGAAGAAAGCTCCCGGCCCTGACTCCCCTGGGAACACCAGCCCTGCAGAACCTGCCGGGCTTGGGTGATCGTCACGATCACCTGTATTTTCAACACCTGCCTGCGCCTGGCACACTTTCCCCACCATCTGGAAGGACGCCAAGGTGATCATGGATCCCCAAGCCTGGCAAGGACCCCCTCCTTTTCCGGAGAACCACAGGCCAATCTCCCTGTTGCCCGTGCTCTCCAAGATCCTGGAGAGGATCATCCTGTCAAGGTTCCCAGAGGAGTTTTTCAAACTCTATCAGGAGGACCGAACAGTTCGGCTTCCGGAGTGGACACTCCACCACCCAACAACTTTCGCCGAGTCATCAACCACCTCTCAGGGGCGATTCGAGAGGAAGCACCCACTCCACTTCGGTCCTGATAGACGTCAGCAAGGCCTTTGACAGAGTGTGGCACGAGGGCCTACTCTTCAAACTCACCGAGTCTCCGCTGCCAGGAAAGATGTTCATGCTACTCTCCGGGAGCTACCCTCCACCATCGGACTTTCTCCGTCCATGTTGCACGATCAGCCTCCACGTCACGGCCAGTCTCCTCCGGTGTGCCACAGGGGTCGGTACTTGGGCCGATACTTGTACCTGTGGTACACAAATCGACTTCCCAGTCGCCCCGAGGGTACAGCTGTCTCTCTACGCAGATGACGCGTTGCTGGACGGCCCACCTCTGCCAACCTGAGGATGGCCAGAAATATACCTCCAACGACAGCTGGATCTTCTGGAGCCCTGGCTGACCAAGTGGAGGATAAAAGTCAACGTGGACAAGTGGCGAAGCTATAAACTTCACCCGACGACCGAGGTTAGCCGATGGACGACATCTGACTCTACGGCGGAGACAACATTCCATGGAAGACGAAAGTCAAGTACCTGGGGGTACTCCTGGACAGTCGACTGACACTGACAACCCCACGTCACGAGAACCTGCAGCCTAGCAAGGAAGGGCTTTGCAAGCATCAGCCCACTGCTCTACTCCACGAAGCTACCCGACCAGGACAAAGGTCCTTCTCTAACACGGCCCTCACCGCGACCAGTGCTCACGTACGCGGCGGCCCCTGCCTGGTACCACCTCACCTCCAAGACCGCCAGGAGAACAATTGCTCGCGGTCCCAGAGCGTGTGTCTCCGGAAGGCAACTGGGTCGCCCTGGTTCGTGAGGAACACCGTGATCAGAGAGTCCGCCAACATCCCGACCATCAGGTGCTTCGTGGACCGCTTGACATCCACCTTCGAAGAGGCTGCAGAATCCTCGCCGTGGGAACACCTACGGACACTACGTGCCCAGGAGGTCCCCCAACTTCGTCTTCCTACGGACGACTGACGGACTACTACCAACACTACACTACTAGACCACTGGACAGGCAGCGAGAGCTGCTAGGGCTATGACCCGAATAGTCATTGGGTAAAAAGCCAGACAACGGCAGAAGCCCAACTAGACGTGGAGGACACCCCTCCACAATCGTACAGACTTGGACTTGGAACAAGCATTAAAGCAGTTGAAGCCAACGCCGCCATCTTGGTCGAGTATAGAAGCGTCAAATGTAGTTCTTTACACGGAGAAAATTTTAATGGGCGCTTTTCAAATACACTGTCGTTTGACCGACTTACAATGAAGTTAAAATTTCGAAACTTCGCATGCAGACAAAACATTAGTGTTGGACAGAAACGGTGCAATTTAAAATTATAAAATAATTTTATTACTAATTAATATTACAAGTTAAAGTTAAAACTTTTGTATGGTTTTTTAAAACTTGACATGAAAAAGTTGGTCTGCGAGGATTTTTTTTATTTTTTGGGTAGAGAAGTTTTGTAAGCGACAAAGTTTGTATATACACACTTGAATTTAACTTATTTTGTCATAAAAAATTTTTACGAACTATACTCTGGACAGGAAGGCAGGTTGAAGATAAGCGTAATTCAAACACGGACGCGGCACTAGTCGCGTCAGGATTGCACTCCGAACCTGGCCACTGCTCCGTAGGCCGCTTCCTATCATTGTAACCAAAACTCTTATTATTAACTATTACATAATTATTAAATACTTTAATTACAACACTACATTTAACTGTCCACAATTTAAATATTTTCAAAACAGGTACTTTTCGTCCTGTATATTTTTATGTTGTATAACGTGTTTTATATTTGACACAATGACAACATTTATTAAAAGTCTCAATACGACTTAGGAAACTTGGTCAGGTACAAATAATAAAAACAACTCATTTTAGTTTCAAATACTGTATATTTAAATGTGAAAAAGAACATTGTTAGATAAATTACAAAAGATTTAAAAACTAACTCTTTGGAACTCTTAAAACTGAGGCCTGAGTGAGTTACTGGGTCGCTGTTTGCTTGGGGCCCTGGACTGGTTAGCGGGGTGGCGTTGGCGCTCGGTACTAGGGTGAGTCAATGCTCCGCGAGCCGCCATCTTGGTCTAGGTTCGGGCTGCCGAGGCTGCCTTCACCGAGCGCCTCCCATGGCCTATCTAGGTTTTTATACTATGTAATCATTGATGCCGCGTCACAGGCCATACCAAAAAAATGGGCGGCGATTGCTTTTAAAACCCGAGTAGATACGTTAAAAACGTTCACCAAGGCGGTGACAAAGCGTTTTTTCTAGTCCCGACAGTCGAAAGGGAACATCGACCTGCTCTCTTACGGAAGTTTTAAACAACTAATTCTTCACGCCATTTCTAAAAAGTTAATAGCTTTTGTGTTTGTAGACGATTTTATCCGCGTTTAAAGCATCGGCAGTTCCGCGTCTGTAGGCGTTATCCGCGTTGGAAAGGGTTAAATTTATTGTACAAAATAATATTTCACAAATACTGTTAAAATACAATGAACTCGAAAATGGAAATAAAATCTTTCTGTTTTAGGAAAATTCCATCTGCATGTTTAATAAAATTATAATATTAAATTACGCTCCGCGACACACACGCCTGACCACAAAACACTAATAACATTGGGGATATGTGTTTATGATCGTAATCTCAGAAACAGCCATAACTTGTGTTTGGTGATTAATTAGTATCAAATAAACATTTTAAACTCATCAGAGGAAGTCCAAACCAGTATTTTAGACTTTTGTTTAGACTTGCAAGTAAGTTCATCTTTTTGCACATGAAGACAATAGAATATATTAATATTCCAGCATTTCAGATGGGGGGGGGAATTAAAGGTATGGCTAACCCCAGAACGCCTCCGACACAGACCGAGGCCTTCCTAAATTTTAAAGTTAA
>NW_025780989.1:0-42112 GCF_021130785.1 Homalodisca vitripennis | reverse complement strand
CTTTGAGTTCCCGTCTCGTCATCACAGAGAATACCTTTTTCAACGAAGCCGGCAGATTCGAGTTGCGCCTATGTATCAAGTAGCGGGGCAGTCAACAAGCACAGGGTTCAACTGTGAGGGACAGTCTCACTTTTTCGCAGACCGGAGGACCCAATCTCTCCCCATGAGGAACCCCAGGTGGGGAGAAAGGTGGGGCCCTAACCGCAGGCGACACACCCACAACCTCCTCACGACGGCTCGGGGGGGTTTTGCTGTCCCCCCCAGAGCCCCAACGCAGTCTTTAATACGTCGTAACTTTTTGGGTTAAAACGACTGCCTGCCACTCGGTTTCCCATTTGGCTTTCAGTTTCCCCTTCACCCCCGGGGAAAATATCGGAAGAAACCATCCTTTGCGGTGTAACTAGGTCACAATAAATATAACAAGGGAAAGACTGTAGAGAGGTCTTAACCTATATAAGGACTAAAAGATAAATAGAACATAAATAAGGACAAGGTACTTAACATTAATTAAATAAACTGTGCAAACTTAACAAATTTTACTGCTACCAAGAAAGCTGTAAAGGGGCTAATTTGGCAGCTGTCATTATAAATATAAATACACATAAATAATAAAACTTATAAATATAAACAACAATCAATAATCGGAATAAATAAGTTTAACATAGTACTATATTTTATTCATCAGCGACGTTGCATTCAGAAAACATAACAGTCTTTGAGTTGCCGTCTCGTCATCACAGAGAATACCGTTCAACGAAGCCGGCAGATTCGAGTTGCGCCTATGTATCAAGTAGCGAGGGCAGTCAACAAGCACATGTTCAACTGTGATGACAGTCTCACATGTGTCGCAGACCGGAGGATCATCTCTACCCATGAGGAAGCCATGTGTGAGAAGCGTGTGGCCTAACCGCAGGCGACACAGCACAACCTCCTCACGACGGCTCGGGCGGTTTGCTGTCTCCCAGAGTCCAACGCAGTCTTTAATACGTCGTAACTTGTTGTTAACGACTGCCTGCCACTCGGTATTCCATTTGGCTTTCAGTTTGCCCTTCACCACCGGGATAATATCGGAAGAAACCATCCGTGCGGTGTAAGGCTGGAGTTCCAATGCTTCTTTGGCTCCTCTATCTGCCAGCTCGTTTCCGGATATTCCAATGTGTCCAGGTACCCAGACAAGAAAGACAGCAACACCTTCGGACTGAAGGGAAGACAAAGAGTGCCATATTTCGCGGATGATTATGTGTTTAGAATACATATCGCTGATGGCTTGCATACCACTAAGGGAGTCGCTGCAGATAACCAATTTATTTGTCATGGCACACGTTATATTTAAGGCCTTTTTGACGGCTGTTTATTCGGCCGTGAAAATGGAAGAGTCATTGGGGAGACGAAACCCGTATCGTCTAACCCCAGTGACGAAAGCACATCCAGTTCTACAACGTTCCTTTGACCCGTCAGTATAGACAACATCGCAAGGTGCGAGGCTGCCTAGTATTTGACGGAGTTCTTGTTGGTAGACTGTTTCTGGAGTGGAGTCTTTTTTAAACCTAGAGAGATTTAAAATGATTTTTGGCATTGAGACGCTCCAGGGTGGAATATCACATTGATGGACGACTTTGAACTCGTAATCGTTTAGGCCTATTTCATAAGCGTAGGTTTTGGTCCTAACGCCTAGGGGTGAAGGATGATTTGGTTTAGCTAGGAAAGAATTTTGGAGTGGATTTCGCAGGACCGGTTCAAATGCAGGGTTGTCTGGCTTACCTGAAAGAGCATGAACATAGTTTAGGGACAGATGTTGCCGTCTATGCGAAAGAGGAGGTTCTCCCGTTTCTGCAAGAAGACTTTTAATAGGAGAAGATCGAAAAGCTCCAGTGGCCAGTCTTAAAGCAGAATTATGGATTGGGTCAAGCATTTTCAGAGCACTGGGTCTTGCGGACCCATATGCTTGACATCCATAATCTAGACAGGAACGGATGGTGGCTTTGTAGAATCTGAGCATGCATGTCCTGTCCGCCCCCCATTTTGTTCCGCTTAAAGCTCTCAGTATGTTCAAGCGCTTCACGCATCGATCTTTTAGGTCTTTCAGATGAGGCACCCAAGTTAACCGGGTATCAAATGTGAGACCCAGGAATCTGATATTGTCACAAGTAGTGATTCTCTGACCCAGCAAAGAGAGCGTTGGCTGCTCAACAGTACGCATTCTGGAGAAAACAATGGCTTTTGTTTTAGGTGGAGAAAAAGAAAAACCCGTAACTCCGCACCACTGCTCAAGCCTGTTGATGGTAAGCTGTAAAGCTCTCTCCCCCACCGCTAGCTTCTTTGTAGAGATGTAAATAGAGAAATCATCTACAAACAAAGAACAGCGCACAGGAGGGGTAACGCAGGACGATATGTTATTGATTGCAATGGCAAACAGAGTACAGCTTAGAACGCTACCTTGTGGAATACCATTTTCCAGCGTGAATAAATCGGAAATTTTTGTCCCAAGTTTGACCTGTATGGTTCTTTCCGACAAGAAGCCCTGTATGAAAGAAACCATGTGGCCCCCTACACCCCAAGATATTAAAGCATTTAATATCCCCCTTCTCCAAGCCTTGTCATAAGCCTTGGAAATGTCGAAGAATACCGCGATCAACTGTTTTCTTTCAATAAAGGAATTCAGGATTGCCGATTCCAAGGCAAGTAGATGGTCACTTGTAGACCGGCCTTGTCGGAATCCGCACTGGGAAGGTGAAAGAAGATTATTTTTCTCCAGAAACCAAACAAGGCGTCTGTTGACCATCCTTTCGAGTACTTTGCAGAGACTGCTAGTAAGCGAAATTGGTCTATAGCTACCTGGAGAAGTTCTATCTTGGCCCGGTTTTTGGAGAGCAATAATGTGTGAACGACGCCAAGAATTAGGGAATGTGTTTTCTAAATATATTCTATTATATAATTTTAGAAGATCTTGTTTTCCATCTTCCGTCAGGTTCCGCAACATGGCATAATGTATGTTATCGGGACCTGGAGCAGAATTTGATGTCGCCTTTAGTGATGAATCAAGTTCATCAATGGTAAAGGGAAGGTTTAAAGGAGAGTTATTATTAATATTTAAATTTAGAGGATGTCTTTCTGTATTTGTTTTGAAATTTTGAAACTCCCTATTGTAAGATGACGTTTTTGAAATTTCCGCAAAATGTGAGCCGAGTAGATTGGAAACTGTCAAGGGATCAGTTACCACATCGGTACCATTTTTCAGAGCAATAAGAGAAGGTGGAGAGGTCTTACAGCAAACAGATCGAAGCTTCCTCCAAACATCAGATGCAGGAGTTGTTCGTTTTATTCGATCTGTGTAGTCCAGCCAGGACTGCCGCCGTCTCTGTCTAAATACCTGTCTTGCTTTGGCCCGTGCTCTTCTGTACCTACTTAAATTTTCTTCAGTCGGTGATCTGTTGAACTGTCTTAAACATTTTCGACGTTCCTTTAGAGCCGCCGAACATTCTTCAGACCACCAAGATACCTGGCGTTTGTTTGGTGAACCCGAGGATTTTGGAATGCTGCGCTCTGCGGATGTTATAATATTGGATGTAAATAATATAGTGGCTGTATTTATGTCGTTTGATTGGATATTAATAGTTTGAGAAATTATGTTCTTTTTGTACTCGTTCCAGTCAGCCCTCTTAATTTTCCACCTGGGACACCTGCCTGTCGAAGACGGAAAGGATTCAAAAGCCACGGCAATGGGCGCATGGTCACTCCCTGACAGGTCGGGAAGTACGGACCAATGCACTCGAGTTGCCACGACCGGACTGCAGATTGACAGGTCAATTGCCGACCATAAGCCAGTCCTAGGGCACATGTAAGTGGCCGACTCGTCATTGAGAATGACCGCTGCCACTTCATCCCACAATCCCGCAACCATGTTACCCCTCCGATCAGAATGGCTGGAACCCCAAGAGCGATGGTGTGCATTGAAATCACCAACCATCAAGAAAGGAGACGGGAGTTGGCTGTAGAGATCACGTAGATCATCAAGAGATAAATCAAAAGGGGGAGGTGGAATATATATGGAGCAGATAGTTAATTTAAAAGGAACATCGATTGATACTGCTACTGCCTGGAGGTTTGTGACGATGTTCAAAGCTCCAGCATTAACAGAAGAATCTGCTAGAATAGCCACACCTCCACAGGCAATTTGTTGGTGATGATCTAGGCGAAAGATGTCATAACCATTTTGTTTGAAATGAGTATGAGGAGACAATTTTGTCTCTTGTAGGCAAATAAATTTAGGTTTTCTTGTATTTATGAGTAATTTTAAGTCTTCATAGTGGCTTCTCAAACCATTAATATTCCATTGTAACAGCATTTTATATTATATATTTTATTTTGTGCTAGTTCATCGTAATTTTTTTTCTTTGTTTAGATACAGGACGGAAGTTACCATGAACAGTTTGGAACTCTGTCTGCATCTCCAAAGGGTCCTCAACCATATCATCATCAAGTGATAATTGTGAGGATCTGGACGAGGATGGATTAGTCTTTTTTACTAGGAATTTGGAAGGAGAGTTTGTTAAGAGTAACGATCTTCAATACTTCCTTTTCCTCTAAGTAAACTCTACACTCCTTCGAAGTGGCCGCGTGTTTGCCCTTACAGTTCACGCATCTGACGTCGTTCTTGCAACCTTCCTCTTGGTGGCCTTCATCGCCGCAACGGGAACAAGTCTCAGGGCCCGAGCACGTCTTAGTAGAGTGCCCGAATCTCTGACAACGGTAACACCGCTGCGGATTTTTAAAGTATGGCCGTACAGTCAGGGACAAGTACCCAGCCTTAATAGTTTTTGGAGGTTGGGGAAAAGCAAAGGTCAGAATTAGAGCAGGAGTCGGAACCTTTTTCCCAATCTCCGTCCGAAGCATCCTGACCACATCGGTTACCATTTCACACTGCAGCTCTTCCTTAATTTCCTCCTCACTACACTCCATCAGGTCACGGCAGAAGACGATCCCCTTAGAGGTATTCAGTGAGGAGTGCGGTTGAACAACGACTTCCACCTGGTTCAAAAAAGCTTGTCATCTGAAGGAACTTCCTGGCTTGGATGTAATTCGCAGCCTCCACCAGGATAGTTCCATTTCTCAGTTTGCTTACCGATTTAGGCTGACCGCCTGAGGAAACAAAAGCTTTGTTTATAAGGAAAGGACTAACCTTTGTTAGAGTTTTGCCCTCATCCTTATGACTCACGATTAGGTATAATGGAGTTGGAACGTTCATATTTTCTGCATTTACTTTTTCTTCCACTTTCCTTTGTTTTATATATGATTCATTTTCAGAATCTGACAACTGTCGTTTTTTCTCTGGATCATTAAGATCTCTTCCTCCGAATTCTTGCCCTAAGGGTGGGGTGGTTTGAATATCCATATATAGGGTCACCAGCGCATCGTGTTTAGTAGTGCGGGCCGATTCACCGGGAGCGGGCATGCCCTCGGGTGTCCCACAAACCGTAGCTTGGGGGACAACCCTACCTCAGTTCCCCGAGGCCCGGTTTCCATCGATTACCAAGTCGGGAATACGCGCACAACTTGGACTCGCACGTGGCAACAGGGGCTCCGACACCCCTGCCTACTGAACACTTCCTGACCAAGGACCGAAGTGGCTGGCTTCTGAACCAGTACAAGACTTACGCCTCGGCAGAGACAAGCTCACATCAGCTCTCACCGACACCAGAAAGGGCATCTAGTGCCGGCTTAAGCACTCCCAGCGAGCCATGCACTGGAACGGTCAGAGGACGGGTACTAATAACACCCTGGAGGGGGATTTGGTAGGAATTAGGGAATGGTTAGGTGGGAAGAGGCAGTTTAACGTCATACCCAGGACGGCCATTAAATAGGTTTATGACATGGCACATAGCCCATTAAATAGGTTTATGACTTGGCACTTAGCCCATGTTACACTTTTGTATTTTTTAACTCTTAAATGATTCTAGATACATGTCTGATTTTTAGGTATATTGTGTATCTTGTACCCATGTAACTATAATCAAATTATAATCTCAATACTGTACGTAGTTATTTCACCCAACAGAAAAAACTTGATTATCTCAAAACTTTGTTTTTGGCACTTAGCCCGTTATTTATTTCAAGTCTTCATGTGTAAACACACAATTAGATGTTTAAATACTAAAAAGGTTTACAAAATCTTCATAGAATTATTATTTATTAAGAAAGTGAAAAATATAACAATAGTGGAGTCACACTTCGTGCACGTGTAATTGTGTAACTTAACGTCACGCGTGTTACGGAGGGTTAAATGCTTTTACGTGATCAGTTTCAAATTATCGTAATTTTTGCTAATTATAGCGTAGTTCCTGTTAGTTTAATTTTATGTGTGTAACAGTGACAATCTATTAGTAGTTAACTGTAATACTGTATTCGTGATTGGGTTGTGGGAAGTTTTGAGGTTATGGCGGGAAATCCTACCCCACATGGCGTTGATTCTGACCTTGACAATGACTCATCAGACAACTCCAGCTCTGATACGGGAGATACCATTAGCGACAGTGAAAAGCTGGTATCCTGTACATTTTTTATATCTATAGTTGTGTTCTTGTTATTTGTCTTGTTTTGAATAGACGCCATTTTGTTGATGCTAAAGAAAATCCCAACATTATTTCTTTAAATTTCAATCTTACAGTATTTATTACATGTGCAGAGTGTGTACTTATTTAAACCATAAAAATTATAGCCTACATTTTTATCATTATGTGAACTGTAACGTATATTGTGTACTTTTATAAAGTAATTCTTATACGTATTCAATGGAACCGTTATTTTGAACTAATGACATCTCAATTTAAGAGATTATTTTATCTAATTTTTATATTGTTACACTAACTATGAATATTCTATAAATACTAGGCCCATACTAGAACTACAAATGAGATTAACTATTAACTACAGGCCACATGTAAACAAACGATTAACTATATTCCTATAAAGTTGATGTGCTAATGAAAAGATAATGCATATATCACCAAGGAATTTGCCATGTAGACTCAACACAAATACAAAAAATTAAATTTTATGAAATTTTCGTAGAATAATTGTAGTGGAAATATAATGATATGAGGATTATACTTAATGATGAAGTGAAATGTGACAACACTTGATGTTATTAAATGTACACACAATATCCCAGCTCCACGTGAGATTTTAAATTATTTCTTACAATGTCGTTCAATTTTCCAACATAATTATGACGTAGAAGAAATACCGTTCAAATTGTACTCTGAGTAATTTATTATATGTATCACATAACATTCTTCTCTACAAGGGAGCGAAAGGGCAGTGAACCTACCTGTTGCGACTCCCGCCGCAGGTGAAGCACAAATACCAGAAAAAAGCTGAAAGGAGAAACGAAGTAAAGAGGAACCATATGGTAGCCGAATGCTCAGTGAGGGTGAGGGTGAGGAGGAAAGGTAGGGCATACATTGAGTGGAAAGCTGCAGGATTAAAGATTATGTGGACTTAGCAAGGTGCTACAAGTGTCAAAGGTTTGGCCATGTGGCAAAGTTTTGCACAAATGACAAGCCAAGTTGTTCGCACTGCGCGAAGGAGCATGTCTTCAAAGACTGTAAGAATAAAAAAAAGGAGGGGACCAGGCAAGGTTTGTAGAGGGACAGGTTGACTCGTCCCCTATTTCGCCCAGCATTAACTAAAACCGGTCTGCGAGCCGCCGGCGTGACGTCAACCGGTGACCTTCGATTTGCCGCCGCGGCCCATTCCCGCCTTCTAACCTCTTTCACACACATCAAATTTGGACGTCCGATAAAGTAACAGGCGATGTTTTATCGTTTGAGTGAGGCTTGCACAAACATCGATTTTTTACCGTTCAGAAAGTTATTCGAGTATATAGTGTGCTGTAGTGAGTGTTGTATTGCTTCTCTCTAATGATTTTAAGCAACAAATGGCGTATCTTCCACAGGCCTATAAACGTTGAACCTGATTTTGCAACTGACATTATAAAAGCGTGCATCGTTCTTCACAACTTTGTTCGTGATCGGGATGGGTATTTACCAGAGGATACCACAACAATCACTGGATTGGAGGACTTGCCAAGAGAAGCTACAACACGAGGTGGACTTCAAGCCAACAACGTTCGAAACATATTAAGCCAATACTTTGTAACAACTATTGGCGCTGTTGCCTGGAAAATGAGTAAAATATAAATAATAAAGATGAACATTACAGTTTACAATTACTAGTAACTTAAATATAAATGCTTATGTATACCTTAAAACTATCGTTACCATTCAATAATTTCACAAGAATTTCATTTCGATTACATTAATTAGTTAAAAAGGTTATTCTAGATTAATATAATTATATTTAAAGATGCTGTTAAAAAGAATTAATAAAGTATTTATAATAGTGTACTTACCGAATATATTTTTTTCTTTTACCTCCATTTCTTCAAAATCACTATTGAGTACACAGCACACTTCTCTTCAGGCATCTCTGGTTGCATTTCTGTCTTTAAAAATATCTAAACTTTTGTCCCACAACACTGGTTTGGCTTCCACTAGGGAAATAAGCACGTCATTATCAATAGCAAACTCTCCATCCATATTAACAAACAAGCTGGGCACAGTTACAGTTTAACAGCGATTGTGCAGGGAGAAGGCGCAGTGAGGAGTGAGGACGGACGGTAAAATATCGATATGTCTGGAAGCGCACGAATGGACACGTACGCCACTGTAAGGACGGCAACGGCACGATGCCGTTGGTCTGCAGTGGCAGTGGACGGCTGCTAAACGGCATTTTATCGTTGCCGTTCAGAGATCGTCTAGTCTGAAAGCTCCCGTTTACTGCTATGCGCCAGCGCCACTACTGGATTTTGGACGGTCGATAAAATATCGGATGTCCAAATTAGATGTGTGTGAAAGAGGCCAGGAAACCCACTATGCCGTCACCGTCCGGCACCGACCGTCGCCGTTGCGTACCGACGACATTGCTTCGCGTGGTTTTTAACACTCCAGTAGTCGCGCGGGGTCCGCTCGGACCCCAGGGATATTACTTTTTTGAACCAGTTAAGTTGGCAGCGCTAGTGACCTTGAGCAGCCGTATACCTTCCAGTCGGCTCTTGCGTGTTCGTGCCTGTAGTGTCTTGCTTGTGAATAACTGTCTATTTCTTGTGTTTTACACTAGAGTTTTGAGGTGTGCGCTTCTTGGGGTCCGTCCAGACTCCACGCGACTATTTAAGTCACAGTTCTTTCTTTTATTTTGTTTGACATTCAATATTAAAATAGTAGTTTTATCTTTATTATTTGTTTCTGAGCTCCTAATTAACGTAATAATGGCTGATATGAGTCATGAGCTTGACAGGGAACAGTTGAACTTATTGTTGAGGGAAACAGAAAATGATGACTGTGAGAGTGTTTTGGGTATTGAAGATCCAGATTAAGTTGAAGAAGATGTAGTGGAAGCAAATGAAAACTATTTAGATGATCACAGTGTCAATAAATGTGAAGGAGACAATGAAGCATTTCTCGGTGATGTGGCTGATCAAAACATAATTGATGATGAGGATATCGTTATGGAAGAAAGACAAGATGTTGATCTTCGTGAATTTTATATATGTAAGAATAAGGAGACAAGGTGGTATGTAGAACCTAACATGGCTCGTGCATCACTTACTCAGCGTTACAATATAATTTCAACATTTCATAGACCTGGGCCAAAGGGTCACGCCAAAAATGCAAAAACTCATCTTGAGTCTATTGAATGTATTATTGATGAAAACATGTTTGAAAAAATTGTCTCATACACTAACATTTACATTACAAAATTAAGGATCGCTTTGTAAGAGAAAGGGATGCAAAATTGACAGATGTGTGCGAAATAAAATCTCTAATTGGTATCCTATTGTTAGCAGGCACATTAAAATCAAGCCGTACAAACATCATGGACATGTGGGATAACAGCAATGGTACGGGGGTAGAGGCTATATACGTAACTATGAGTGCACGGCGTTTCAAGTTTCTCATGCGATGTCTCAGATTTGATTACATAAGAACTAGGGACCAGCGAAAAGCACTTGATAAGTTAGCTCCCATAAGGGAAAGTTTTGAAGATTTTGTATCCAACTCAAAAAATTCTTTCAACCCCTCAGATTATTTGAGTATTGACGAACAGCTTGTTGAATTCTTAGGAAACTGCCCATTTCGTACTGTCCAGCTTCAGCATACTTTGTTAGAGGAAGACACATTTTCTTGTGCAACCATATTAGAAACTAGAGCTGAATACCCTGTGGATAATTTGAAAGGTAAAAATGAAATGGAAACCCATTCCCATGACTTTGCCCAATGCGGTGAAGTCAGTGTTGTAAAGTGGAAGGATAGGGGGAAAAAAAGCCAGTATCTGTCATCTCAAATATGTGTGATCCATCCAAGACCACCAAAGTGTTACGGTCAAATCATATGAGAATGTGTGAAGAGGTCACATGTCCAGAGGCAATAGCTCTATATAACCAGTACATGGGAGGCGTTGATCGCTTTGACCAGCATATGTCAACCTACTCAATAGTTCAGAAATCAAAAAAGTGGTGGATGAAGCTTTTTTATTATTTTATTGATTCAGCTGTAGTCAATAGCTATATAATGTACTCACATGATTGTAAAACAAAAAAGAACAAACCAATCACACACCTAAAATATAGATTTGCTCTTGTAAATGGCCTCATGGGAAGTTTTTCTTCAAGACTTCAGAAAGAATTTTCTCCAGGAAGAGGATGGGGGAGAAAAAGGAATAGTACAAAAGGACGAGCGACTGTTCAAAATGCTGTTCGGCACTCAAATGTAGGCACATCTACCCCAAAAAATTGAGAAGTATAGGAGGTGCGCACATTGTTCTACAAAGGCCAAGGAGAAGAGGAGCAATATGGTCTGCCCGACTTGTAACGTTGCTCTCTGCAAGGATTGTTTCACTCCATTCCACCAAAACTAGATGAAAAAGGCTACAAAACAAGCCCCAAAATACGTTATTGTGTTTCAAAGAGTTTTTTATCTTTAGTAATAATGTTTGTAATAATATTATAATTAATATTTGCTGTTATTATTAAAATATTATGCATATGACAATTATTTCATTCAATGCCTCTAATATCCAAAAAGTGTGAAATATATATCCCAGTAAATCATACACCACACATGGATAAATGCAGGTTGCTTATGTTTCGCTGGGATATCAATTTTCCACCCAAAAAAACACAAAAAACAAATAAAATTGTTTAGAAATTATTTTTTAAGTCATATTTGGCAACATTAGAACCATCCTACAAAAAAATTGGCTCATTTTACAAAGTGCCAGACTACTGCCACTTAAAGGGTTAAGTATTAAATTGAAAAGTCAAATTTATAATTTACTTACTTCAGTGTCAGGGCTAGTAGCTCCTCAGAACCAATGACCTCACGGAAGTAACTGTGTTTCACTGGGAATATCAGCAACTCGAACAACTCGTAGACTTTCTTTGGAGACATGCGGAAATATAAAAAGAGCTTAGCGTTGTCTTTTTTCAAATCCTAAAACAAATGTTGAAATTCACCATATTCTTTTCTTCTTCTGAAAATTTCGTGCACAAAGAACCTATGCTTCTTCCATTTCTCTCTTTCTTTTTCAGCACACGCCGCAGCTATCACAAAAAACTCCTCGTCTGATGAACTCTCCATCGCAACTGGTTAGCTCCGGTTCCTGACGAAGCTATTGCCGGGCAAATGGGTGATCGCTAAAAAAATTACGGAGAAGGCGGTGCCTGACGGTGACGGTTGGTTCCGGACGGTACCTAACGGTGATGGCATAGTAGGTTTCCTGCTTAACCCGGGATCACTCGCGCGTTAGATAAATTCTAACGGTTTTAATATTTTTAAAACCCAACAAATGTCTTCTGGCGTCATATGTGCCAAAAAAGGGTAAAAATGTGCTTATGCTTTCAACAATGCACAAAGGCGATACAATTGATGAAACCAGCGGCAAGCCTGAAGTAATTACCTTTTATAATCATACTAAAGGAGGCGTTTATGTTGTGGATCGACTCAAAAGTGAGTACAATGTCTCTCGAATCAGCAACAGGTGGCCGTTGACACTATTCTTCGCTTTGTTGAATATAGGAGGAATAAACTCTCAAATTATATACAAAGCAAATACACAGGAGAACTTAACAAGACGTTTCTACCTGACCCAGCTCGCCAGGTCTCTAGCGATGCCACACCTTGAAAGGAGAGTCTCCCTCACCAACCTTTCTATTGGACTTAGGCAAAAGATCCAGCGAGTGGGCCAATTTCCGCCGCCGCCGCCACCTAGACAGAACCAAGACAACACTAAACGGCGCTGTGCCATTTGTCCTCTGCGGAAGAAACCGGTTCACCCAACACCAGTGTCACGTCTGTACGTCTGCCATCTGCAAGGAGCACAATGCAAGGACAACACTTACTTGCCAGCAATGCAGAGAAAGGGAAGACAACATGGAATAGAGAATATGTATTCTTTAACACTATAAAAGTTTTAAATAGGATTAATTTAAAATTTTATAAGAATACTAGATTTTAAAATTTTATAAGAATACTAGCAGACCCGACAGACGTTGTCCTGTACAGTGTACACACGTCTTTAACTCGAAAATTGTAAACTTTGATTAATCTGTAACAATCTGGGCTGTTTTGATAAAAATGTCTATTAAAAATGTATTACAATATCTAACTTCATTACATGTACATGTAATCATACTTCGACCAACCGATAGTGTGTGTGTGTGTGTAGTATAACATGAGTGAAGTGAAATATGTACAGGATGTTTTAAATGAAAACTTAAACTTATTTAATCTGAAGGTAAAAAAGTTGAAACAAACTATTTTATAACTGGTATATTTTTTTCAATGTACAACTAAATTTATATCGTAATGACATTGAATGTACAATGTTTTTTGTTAATCCTTCAGGAGTATACACAAACAAATCAGACGGTTTTCCGATAGGGCTGAAGTATAATAAGTGGCCTCCATCACAATCGAATTATTGATATTTCTGAATAGCCTATCTAAACTACTAAAATGACGATCCAAATTAGATTATAGTTATTTAAAGGCTGAAGTATAATAAGCGGTCAGACATCACAAATGAATTATTGATATTTCTGATTAGTCTATCTAAACTACCGAATTTCATTACAGTTATTTAAAATTACAGTATAGTATCAAAACTGGCCAACAGAATTAAATTTATCTAAAATACTAAATAAGTATTCCCTATAGGGATGAAGTATAATAAGTGGCCACCATCACAATCGAATTATTGATATTTCCAATTAGCCTATCTAAACTACCGAATTTCATTATCTTTATATATATATATATGAGGACCCCAGAAGCCAAGGGGTCCAAGTGACATTTTTTAAGAATTTGAGTTATTGGCTGGAAACTGTTGTAAAAATATTGTTCTGTTGAGTGGACAAGAGATCTAAGCTCTATCCTTGACAGGTGCTGCTACCTAGCGTGAGATCCCTAAACCACTTCGGGTTCTTTGTTTAACCGTTGGAGCGCTAGGGGTCCAAATGCCACTTGGATCCCTTGTCCACTGAAGGCAAGCGAAAACCATGTGTTGATTGTTACTTATGTGTGTCAGTATTATTAATAATTTTCAGCCGTTTTTTGATAAGGTTTGATTTAATTCATTAATTGCTATTATCACTTAAGTGTTGTAATCAGTTGCGTCATAATTGTATTGAAATGGATGAAGAACCAACCCCAAATGGTGACAATTTAGGTGAGTTTAACCTCTACAATTTTCAACTACTCTAGTTTTTTTAGTGATTATCATCAAATTAATGTTGTTGTTTTATAGAAAGTACAATGAGTTAACATTTTAATTTATTTGTTTGCTATACTTTGGTTACATTATCTAAAATTTGTGTTTAATTGAGGTAAATATCATTTACAGATCCGAGGCCTAGGCCTACTGATGTCTTTATGGAACGTGGAACATCAAGTAAAACTGTAAGGCAAAGGAGGGTATTACAAGAACGGGAAATTCAAGAACATCTGGATTATCACAGTGACTCATCAGGTCCGTTAAACGATAAACCAGGCTGCTTGGCCATGATTATTTTATAAGAAGTGTAATGTAACGTCGGCGATTACTTCATTGGGCTTAGTCCTATAAAAATACCATGCATATTATTTTGACGTGTGACAATCGCTGTTATGATTTTAGCAGACAGTAATATACAAACCTAAACTCCTTATAATCTGTCTACAGTCTTATAACTCCTTATAAGTCTTATTTTATTTTATTACAGAAGCCCCTATGTTTTGTGATGACGACTCGGACGCAGATAAAAACTACATTCCTGAACCTGAAGCAAGCAACGCCAGCAGTGACAACTTGAGTACAGGTAAGGTGGTTGAATTTATTTTTATTTTCATTTGAATAGTTTACATAAGTTTACTAAAGACACTGAAGTTGGGACCTTTTTCTTTCAATTTACCCTATGACGGTCAAATAATCAGTCAAAAACTTGATTACTATAGCACTAAGAAAAACTTATGTTACTACTATTATTTTGTTACTGATTATTATAAATTGTCACCTGAAAGAAATGGTTCTTGTTCTAGGATCAAGCCAAATACCTGAAGAAGTGTTAGGACCACTAGATGATCTACCAGTAAATGCTATTCCTCCTCCTCCACAACGGGGGAAAAACTATTAAGGAGAGTGTCAATGTGGCGGCGGGAACAAGCTAAAAAATTGAGAAACAGGCAAATCCTACGTTGACCGGAAACATATTGTTCATGAAATGAAAACTTTAAAAGAGTTTGACCACAACTGTCGTTATAAGTGTAACAATAATGTGTCAGGTGAACAACGAAAAACTATTTTTGATTCCTATTGGAATCTTGGGGACTGGGAGTTACAAACAGCATACTTACATGGTTGTGTGAAATTGGAGGAGGTCAAAAGAAGCAAAGCAATATTATATATATATATATATATATATATATATATATATATATATATATATATATATATATATTATATATTTCTTGTGTGCGTGTGTATGGAGCTGAACCCCTAAACGGTTGGACCATCTTGGAATGTTTTACATTGGATCCAGCAGAATGCGCTACGATCGCAATTTCAAATGTTTTTCTATTTTAATTCTAGGTTTTCCCGACAGTTTGTGATGCTATCAAATTTTTGTGTTGTTTTGTAACATCGTGTAATTATTATGTGAGTGCTAATTGTAATATTACATTAATAGAGATTGAAGATGTTTGAAGTACACAAAAAACTAAAGTTAATTTATTGAAGTGAGTATATTAGTCACATAACCTCAAATAATGAAAGTAGCATACAAATCAAAAGGTTGTGTTTCTATGTGTGATTAACTATTTTAACAGTTTAGATAATCAAGGTTTTTTTATAATTTGTTGTAATTTACACTTTTAATCTGCAGTCAAAATTGGTCACATAGATTCAAATTAAGTAGCATACAAATCACATGTGTGAATAACTATTGTTAATAGTGTAGGAATTGGTTTTAAATTAAATTCTGTTGGCCAGTTCTGATACTACAGGGTGGGCCATAAGTCAGTTGTCACTAGCAATCCTTAGACTTTGTTTTTCCTAGCGTAGTAGTTGTGAACTTGACTAAGTCAAACACTAGCAGTTTGAGGTTATGTTTGTTTATTGTCGATATCTGAGAAAGTATGATTAGGAAATTAACAACATAACAGCGTGTGTTTGTTTTGCAAACATGGTGGAAACATGATCATAATTATAGTGATGTTTGTGAGATACAAGTTCCCAGATATAACACCGATGGATTTTTCAGTCTGGGGTATACTAAAAAATGAGGTTTATTCAGTCAAGATTCGTAATGTTGAGCATTTGAAGGAACGAATCCAATCAGAATTTGAAAACTTACAGTCCGGGAACAGTTGCGACAAAATTTGTAAATCTGTGTTAAAAAGATGCAATCTTTGCTTAGAACAGCATGGAGACCACTTTGAGCATTTTTTGTAGGTTCATTGAATACTACATGTTTTAACGTATTAATAAATTGTATTTGTACTACATACTAAAATAAATGTATTTGTATTTTCGCTTGTTTGGTATATTATTGCACCAAATGCATTTTTGACAACTGACTTATGGCCCACCCCGTATACTGCAATTTTAAATAACTATAATGAAATTCGGTAGTTTTGATAGGCTAATAAGATATATCAATAATTCGATTGTGATGGTGGCTGCTTATTATACTTCAGCCTTTAAATAAATATAATCTAATTCAGATCCAGTTCCGATAGTATACTGTAATTTTAAATAACTATATTGAAATTCGATAGTTTACTGTAGATAGGCTAATCAGAAATATCAATAATTCAATTGTGATGGTGGCCGCTTATTATACTTCAGCCTTTTAATAACTATAATCTAATTCGGATCGTCATTTTAGTAGTTTAGATAGGCTATTCAGAAATATCTATAATTCGATTGTGATGGTGGCCACTTATTATACTTTAGCCCTATAGGGAATACTTATTTACAGGGTGGTGTAGAGGAAACGCATGTTTTTCGAACCGCTAGTACGCGGCGACGAAAGTGGGTATTGACCTTGAACGAATGTTGGCAGACGGCCCATACAATGCCGTTTCAGTCGCTATGGAGCGTTGGAGCGTGCAACATCGTGTATTCGTTGTCGAGCAGTTTTTTAGAAACAATGATTCTGTAGTCACAGTGCAACGTCTTTTCCGTCAATATTTTAGAGTTGGACGTTGAGGTGCAGTGCCTGATCGAAATACCGTACTCCGATGGGTTGCAGCGTTTAGAAGTACTGGTTCTGTGATGAAAAAGAAACCACCTGGTCTTCCCCGTTCAGTTCGTACTCCGGAAAATGTTGAACGAGTCAGAACGGCAGATGTTACTAGTCCTAGACGAGAGGCTGTAGCGCTGGGTATGTCACGTCGTTCGCTTCACCGCATCTTACATGATGATCTCAAGTTCCATCCGTACAAATTAATGATCGTCCAGCAGCTTAATGAAGGAGATTTTTTACAGTGCAGAGAGTTTTGTCTCATAATGGATGAAATGTTTACGGAAGATCCCGATGCTACAGTCTTCATGAGTGATGAAGCACATTTCCATCTTGACGGTTACGTCAATGTTCAAAACTGTCGGTATTGGGCATCGGAGAACCCACAAGAATTACACCAAAGACCTCTGCACAGTTTAAAGGTAACAGTGTGGTGCTGCATTTCAAAGTTGGGTATTGTTGGACCCTATTTTTTTGAAGAGGAAGGAATTGCTGTGACATCAGCTCGCTACGTTGAAATGTTAAACAACTTCCTTCATCCAGAACTTAAAAGAAGTCAAGTGAACATGAGGGACATTTGGTTTCACCAGGATGGTGCCACAGCTCACACGGCGAGAGCATCCATGGAAGTGGTTCGACAAATGTTCCCAGGACGTGTGATTTCGAGATTTGGTGATGTTCACAGGCCCCCTCGCTCACCCGACCTGTCGATATGTGACTTCTTTTTGTGGGGGTATTTGAAATCAAAAGTGTACATGAACAAGCCTCGCACACTCGATGACCTTAAGAATTCCATTCGTCAGGAAATTGAAGCCGTGCCGAATGAAATGTTGGAGAGAGCCGTCCGTAATTTTCAGAAGAGGATCAATATTTGTATCCAGCAAGAAGGACGTCATCTTAACCCATTAGTGCCCAGGAACTTTTTTTTCTCAGATTTAGATTTTTCTTTAATATTGTAACAAATTAGTCCTATAAACACCAAATATATGTGTATTAGGCTCAGTATATACTTAAATGCTATATTATGAGGTGCCAACAAATGTGGGCACTGGGCATACATGGGTAGGGTCAAAGTTATTAAGCAATTGTTAAAAAATACAGAGTTAGTGGTTTAGGTTAGGTAAATAACCACTACAATTGTATCATATATTCTGTTTATTTTATTACAAAATATATAAAAACCATTAAGGATTAAGAAAAATTAAAAAATGTTACAAATGGCAGGACTATTTACATACATGTTGTCAAGTTCAGGAGTGAAAGTTTTCAAAGCATTTTATATGACATCCAACAAGACACTGTTTACACTTTTTCCATGTGTTCTTTCTACAGAGGCCACATCGTATTTGTGTCGGGTTAGTTTCCAGGACATGAAGACTGTTGGAAAGCCGCACACTTTCTTCAACCCGTTCTTTTCCAGTGACAGACACACGGGAAGCTCTCTGACGTTGTGGGGTATATTTCTGGAAGTATGTCTGCACAATATGTCTTATAAAGGACAGTAGGTCTTTGGGATCTTCTCTTCCTTTTGGGGTGAGCCTGTATAATTGCCAAGCATTATTCATTGTAGCATTTAAAAGGTACGCTAGAAGTGCCCAATACCATTTCCGATTTCTAATTCCAATTCTATAGGTTGATATATTCTGGTCAAGTTGATCAACCCCACCCATGTAAGTGTTGTAATTTATGATACAGGCAGGCTGTTGAACATCAACTTGACGCTTTGCCACACGACACCATCTCTTGGCCTTACCCATGGGCTGTACGCCACATCTTGTTGAAGCAACAGTTACAACATTGTTGTCATTATACCTTACCAAGGTGATACCTGTTTTTTGTTCAGTAAGTTGATCGTATGAACCTCGTGATTCCTTTTTCAAAACAGTTGCTTCCTTGAGTGGGGCATTTTCAACTCGGTTAGCCTTTATTGTGCCTGTAGCATCGTGCCACTTTTCTGACAAATAATCTAGTAGTTTTAAAGAGGTAAAAAAGTTATCCATATAAATACTGTATGTCTTGTTTTGAGGCAGCTCACTAAGGATATCTATTA
Organism: Homalodisca vitripennis; assembly: GCF_021130785.1. Lineage (NCBI taxonomy): Eukaryota > Metazoa > Arthropoda > Insecta > Hemiptera > Cicadellidae > Homalodisca > Homalodisca vitripennis. The sequence continues at coordinate 23,225 of NW_025780989.1, read as the reverse complement.
CAACTGAACCACCCACTCCAATTTCAGGGATGGTGTTACCTGTTTTCTTACCTTGGTATGGTTCAGCCTGAATCAAATACCCCAGGCGGGTACATACACACCAAACTTTGTACCCAAACCGTATAGGTTTCCCGTGTATATGCTGTTTAGCACCATGTCGTCCAAAGTATGGAACCATTGATTCGTCGATGCTTATATTTGCATCGCCAGGGTAAGCTTGAAGCCATCGTTCATTCAACATATTCCACAAAGGACGTATTTTGGCAAATTTATCTGAGACATCTAAATTTGCATTATCACAGACATGAAAATATCGAAGAATCTCTTCAAACTTGTTTCTGCTCATAGCTTTTGACACAGTGTCATGATGAGTGTCCGGAGATAATTCCCAGTACATCCTCTTCCGTGGTACAATACAATATCCACTCAGAAACAATACTGCCATGAATATGCGCATTTCTTCTATTGAAACATTAAAAGATTCATTACCACTTTGCAAGGCATAAATATTAGTACTCTCAACAACATGTTCGATAATCTCATTAGTTAAAAGTTTTTCAAACATTTCTGTTGGAGTGAAATCTTTTTTCGAGCCACGAAGGCCTTTCAAATTCCCTCTCAGGCTTATTAGGAATGTCAACATTATTCCATGTTCTTTGTTTATCTGTTTTTGTCTTTTTTCTTGCATTTGACTTGTGGGAACTCGGTTTTGTTTTAATTTTTCTTTTCAAACTTGGGAGCGACTGAGATGGAAGGTATTGTGATTGATTTATATTGTTCACTTGTAAAGATTGAGAAGTGCTTGGTTCTGTAGGTATGTATTGTCTTTGTAAAGAGTCTGATTGTACCGATTTAAATGTAGACACAGTTGCTTTCGGAATTACAGTTATAGGTAATGAAGACTCGCCGCTTAGATTGTTATCAACTATGTCTTGTTCTGTACATACATCTACTTGTACAATACCATCATTTGTGAACTGTTTTGCCTTTAACTCTGCGGCTCCACGCAGTTGATTTCCTGTGAAGTGAGTGAAGTCGGTGTCGCCATCGTCACCGCTATCCTCATCACTCAATAGAGGGTTTTCAGGCGGTTGAATAAAAACATCAGCCTCCAGAAAGTCGACTTCATCGAATAAGGCAGTGACTTCTTCAACGTTTAACCTGTAAAGGAGCAAAAATATTACATATCAACCATAAATTTATATCATGCAAAACAATAGTCTTGAATTCAAAGAACTCAAAACCCACTGATCAATCTTAGTTTTACGTATTAAAAAAAATAAATGAATCACATTTTTACAGTTACATAGGCCTCTATTTTTACTACCCAGTGAATCATAATTTTACCAGTTTGATTCATGTTATATACCATTAAATAATAATAAAATACCACCAGCATATATGCCCAGTGCCAACATATGTTGGCAGATTGATGAAAAAATACCCCTACTCTCTTGTGCCCACTGCCAACAAAAGTGGGCAGTTCACTTTAACTACAAATTATTCTTACAATTATTTGAATTTAAGGGCTAAACTATAAAAACATATTAGTTTAAGTCTATGTAAAAGCAAGCATAACATTATGATTTTATAAGATTGTATTTGAAATATTATAGTATTACTTACCAGTTGTTTTGATCCATTGAGGTTAGAATACACAACAAAACAGAGCTGTCATTTGTAAACAACTGCCAACTACAGTACACCAGGTGCTTTAGTGAGTGCAGAGTGGCCAACCAGACATATTCCAGCACCAAATTTCCCTCGATAAATTTTTAGTGTATTGTGACGTATTTTAAAATGCAGCGCCCACAAAAGTGGGCACTGGGCACTAATGGGTTAAAGACATTATTTTTAGAACCTAAATATGGCATGTAATTTAAAAAACTGCATTAAAAACCTATCATTTAATACTTGTTTTTATTATTTCAACCCATTGTGTTCCAGTAATTAAATGTTGAAAAACATGCGTTTCCTCTGCACCACCCTGTAGTGTGTTAGATAAATTAAATTCTGTTGGCCAGTTCCGATACTATACTGTAATTTTAAATAGCTATTTAAATGTAATTCGGTAGTTTAAATTGACTAATCAGAAATATGAAGAATTCGATTGTGATGGTGGCCGCTTATTATACTTAAGCCTTTAAATAATTATAATCTAGTTCAGATCCAGTTCCGATACTATACTGTAATTTTAAATAACTATAATGAAATTCGGTAGTTTCCTGTAGATAGGCTATTCAGAAATATCAATAATTCCATTGTGATGGAGGCCACTTATTAAACTTCAGCCCTATCGGAAAACCATCTAATTTGTTTGTGTACACTCCTGAAGGATTAACAAAAAATATTGTACATTCAATGGCATTACGATAAATTAAGTTATAAATTGAAAAAATATAGCCTACCTGTTATAAAATTAGTAATTTAGAATTACAGTATAGTAGTATCGGAACTGGCCAACAGAATTTAATTTAAAACCAATTCCTACACTATTAACAATAAGTAGTTATCACACATGTGATTTGTATGCTACTTAATTTGAACTTATGTGACCAATTTTGACTGAAGATTAAAAATGTAAATTACAACAAATTATTTTAAATCCAATTAGTTCAAACTTGATTATCTAAACTGTTAACAATATTCACGCATAGAAACACAACCTTTTGATTTGTATGCTACTTAGGTTATTTGAGGTTATGCAACTAATATACTCACTTCAATAAATTTGCAAATTGAGTTCAATAACTTTAATAAATAACCATAGTTTTTTTGCACTTCAAACATCTTCGAACAATATCTATTAATGTATTATTACAATTAGCACTCACACAATAATTACACGATGTCACAAAACAACACACAAATTTGATAGCAGAGCAGCACAAACTGTCGGGAAAACCTGGAATTAAAATAGAAAAACATTATGGCTGTGTTGTAATATTATTATGTTTAGGGTGAGTGCGCCAGTGAATGACCGTTTTTCATAAAAAAAATAATATTAAGAAAACAGAGCGTCCTGACCAATCACAACTAATATTAAAAACATCTGTGGTCATTCTCTACACTGCATCCAGTTCCAACATTTTGGAGGGAAAGCAGTGGTTGATTTATTTGATAGTTAGTAGCAGTGTCTTCGACTTCCACTAGATCACTTCACCAGCAATAAGAATCCCGTATAAGTGTGGTAAGTGTTGACATCATTTATTGTAGACAACTAAGAAGTTTTGTTATGTTTGTTTTACTATTTATATTGTTATTCAAAGCCTATACTTTGGTCTGAAAGTGATTTCACCAAGATAACCTCAAACCTTTTACGTGAAAACAGGTGGTCATATACTAAATCGGATCCCTAGGAATAACCAATGAATGACCATTTCGGTCATTCACTGGATTCAAGTTATTATTTTTTTTCTGAAGTGAGCTGTTTATTATAGAATGCTCAATAACAGCAGACTTTTACCAATCAGCTGGAATATGCCTTAGTCATCTTCTTCCAGTAAATGACCGGGGGTTAAAGTTGGTGGTCATTTATGGGATCAGAATCGGTCATTTACTGGCAACAGTAAAATAAAATAATTCAGTTGATTATATCTCAACTCCAATTTTAATTTAGCTTTTCTTTTCAGAGTCATGGCTGAAGCAGAGAACAACAACGCTTCTTGAAATGAGGCGTTATATATATATAACTCAAAAAGGCCGTATGTAAGGTTTAAATACAGCTTAGAAACCACAAAAAAGGCATCCAAGAGGTAAAGGCTGGACGGATTTCTGCAAACAAAGCTTCTAAACTGTATGGTGTTCCCAAAGGAACACTAATTTCAAAATTACATTCTGATGCACCAATTAAAAGAAAAATGGGCCCTCCTTCAGTTCTGTCAGTCGAAGAAGAAGGAAAGCTGGAAGACTGGATTTTGGCTAAAGCCAAACTTGGTTTTCCAATGCATGCTGACGAAGTCATGGACACTGTGCAGAAAATAATAAAAGATGAGGGTAGAGAAACTCCATTTAGTGACGGCCGGCCAGGAAAGAAATGGCTAGAACTTTTTTTGAAAAGACACCCCAACATTGCAAAGAAAAATACGGGAATTATATCAAAGGCAAAAGCCTCTGTAACGGAACCACAGATAAGAGAGTGGTTTTCTGAATTGAAGAACTACTTAAAAGATGTCAATGCAGAAGATATTTTAAATGATCCAACCAGGATTTTGAATTTGGATGAAACAAATATGTGTACCTGCCCAAAATCAGGTAACGTTCTTGGGCCAAAGCTATAAAAACTTCTACGAAATATCTCCTGGGCCAGAAAAAGAGGGCATAACAGTTTTATGCACATTTTCTGCAGCAGGCAAGGTAGTTCAGCCTATGATTATGTATCCTTTCAAAAGGATGCCACGTGATGTAGTTGACTCTGTCCCTCCCACATTTTCTATAGGGAGGAGTGATTCAGGTTGGAAGGTCAGTGGTACTTATTATGAGTACATGGCCAATTCAATGTATCCATGGCTGGTTGATTCTAAAGTACAGCTACCTGTCTTGGTGTTTTTGGATGGCCATAAGTCACACATCAATTTGGAGCTTTTTAACTTTTGTGTTAAAAAACAGATTTTTATTTTCTGTTTGTTACCAAATGCTACCCACATATTGCAACCTTGCGATGTAGCAATCTTCAAGCCTTTGAAAAACGCATGGAAAAAATCAATCAGGAAATATAAACAAGAAACCACTAAATCAGTTTCGAAAGTAAACTTTGCTCCTCTGTTTGCTGAGGCATTTCAGGCGATCACACAATCTACAATTCAGCATGGTTTCAATGCGTGTGGCCTTTATCCATGTGATCCTAATTCGGTAGATTACTCTAAATGTATTTCTAAAAGAAGAGAGGAATTGGTAACTCAATGTGAAAACAACTCTCCATCTGATAATGATTATAAAGTTGCACTTCGAGTTCTTGAATATGAGATGGCTCCAAGACTTACAGAAGCCTTCCAAGAGATACATATTAGGGAAGGCAGCCCTGCAGAGACTGAGAATTTACATTTCTATGGTATTTGGAAAACGATTAAAAATAAAACACAAACTACAAGCAAAGATGTAATTCAGGAACCTGAAATTCAAAAAGGAGTCAATTTGGAGAAAGATGCTAAAGATATACATAAAGAAATTAAAATTGAAAATGGATTAGAAGAAGTGGTGAAAGAAGGCTTAAAAGAAATAACATCATCAGAAACTGAGAAAGTGCAAATCATACATGACGAGAGTGAAACAAATGCAACAGAGCAGATATTTCAAGTATGTTAATTCCTATTGATGCCATCGTGTAGGATGACATGGACTATGGCCTTTTTGAAGATACAGAAATAATTCATAATTCCCAGCCCATGAATACCTGTGGCGGAATTGAAGTAGTGGGGGTGGAGACTAATTTGAATTATGATCTTCTATCAAATGAAACTGTGATTGACTATGTAAATCCACAAGCTTTGCTTCTGATCAAGTCCTAAAAGTTAATGACTTACAACTACAAACATACTTGGAAAAAGAAACTAGGCCCATAGACGTTTTTCAACAACATTTACATTGGCCTAAAATTGAAACAAAAGGGAAAAAAAGAACTCTTGAAAAAGCCCCCTATGCTATGACATCTACCGGCTGGAAAGAATATTATTTGAAGAAAGAAAACATTAAAATAGAAAAAGAAGAGTCTGTAAAGAAAAGAACAAATGACAGATAACTAAAAAACTAGCTTTAAAAATACTAAGGTAGAAAAACAAAAAAAGGTGAACGAAAAAGGTGTTAAAAAAATACTTTCAAAGAAATCGACAACAGGGGAAAGAAAAATTGATCTTCAGCTTTCAATAGGTAATGGACCAGATCCTGATTTTCTAGTGAATGACTACGTCATAGTGAAGTGTGTGTTGATAGATCAGTACTTCCCTGGACAAATTGTGAATAAAAGTGAATTTTCTAACACAATAAGGCGTTGGGTTAGGATTGGTCGATCTCAGAGGTGGTTTTGTCCTCCTAATAGAGATATATATATGACATGTAAAAAAGAAAGGGAATATATCATCAAGAAGATGAGTCCACCAACTGAAACTGCAGATAAAGGACTATACTTAATTCCTGAAATGAACAATTTTAACAATTAAACCAAATTATTAAATGTCAAAATCAATTTCTACAATCTTCTGTTAAAACAATGTTATACAATACTTTTTACTTATGGAAATAAAGAGATTTTGATTTTTCTGATTTTGTAAAATTTATTAATAAAATTTTTTATCTAAAACTTGCCTAATAACCTACTCATTTAGCCTACTATTTCCTTATTCTATCAGCCCCAGTGTATGACCGCTAATACCATTCAATGGCCGCTCATGCAATAGTAACGTTTACCAATAAATGACCGGTCATTTACTGGGGCTCCATTAGTCATTTATTGTTGCTGAGCAGGTCATTCACTAGGTGACTGAAATTTGTACGTAAAATGTTATTTACATATTCTAAGTATTACCAAAACACTTTTAAAGTATATATACTCTGCAAAATAAACAATAAGCAACAATCGTACCATTCACTGATTTTTATATAGTCTCATACATGAATCACAGAATATATTTTATAAAATACTCTCTTAAACGGTCATTCACTGGTGCACTCACCCTACAGAGAACAATTAATTGGTGAAACTTCATCTTTGCAATCTGAATTACACTACTGATCAAGTACAATTTTCTAAATTTTAAAATGTAAACAAATGTTTCTGCCTCTTTGATGAACTTCAGCTGAAAGTATTAACCCTTTTACTGCCGGACACTTTTTTTTAGTTTGTTGAAAAATGCCAGACTTTAATTTTACTGACTTGCTAAAAATGCCGGGCTGAAATTGACTAAAATGTAATGATTTAAAAAAAAAATCATGGATTCATTATTTTTTATCATAAATTGATAAACTTTATCTTGTTTTTCCTTAAAAGTTGTAATTTGCTACAAAAAATAATTTAAACATTTTCTGTCATTAAAAATATATATATATATTATAATATATATATATATATATATATATTATGTCATGAAACAAAAATTTTAAATAAATAAAAATTATATCACTTAGATACTCCTTATTAAACATCTTTTTGCATTCTACAACAATGCACGTTTAACTAGATTTTTAAAACGGCAGTGTAGTACTCACGGTCTTGCAATGGCATAAACTGAAAAGCAGCCTTTATGTCTTTTTTCTTTGCTTCTGAAATATCTATACACTGTTTTTGGATTTTCGGTTTTACTGCGAGAAATTAACTTCACTAGAAGAGCTTGAGGGTTTGCTTGCTGGCTGATAAAGTCTGTTTCTTACACTTTCTCTGGGGTGGTTCGCTAAACTTGATGTATTTGCAGTTTTCAGGCTCAAGTGGATCATGTGATGACTTAGTTTATGAAAATAGTATAGAGAGTTCTTGTAAACCTCAACCTTGAAACACTTGCAAACGGAACTTCTTTGTAATTCAGAAGCTTCGAAGTTTCTGTAAAATTCTTGAAGTCAGAAGGCTGCATTTTAATAATTAGGTACGGTTGGTGGCGACTTACTTGTTTTAATATTCTGACAAGTCCAATGGGAGAATTAGATTCGTGTTTTTTTCATCTCTCTCTCTCTCTCTCTATGCAGCTGTGTGAACTGTCGACTTCCTGTACACAATATGAATGGCCAGGCAATGAATACTGCATTGTAACTGAGCTAACACTCGGGTTATCCCTTAAAAAATCCAACACTGCATTTGACATAATGCTATTTCTATTTTGGGGCACACGAGTCAGACCACGTTGTTAAATCACTGATATCATTTTTGTCCACCACTACATCGAGGATTCTTCTAACGGCAGAAGCACGAGCTGACATAGTTTCAGGCCAAATGGCGCAGTACACTTGCTTCGTAACGGTATAGTAGGCTGTCAAGTTGTAGATGTTATGCTTTCTTAAGTAAAATAACGAACTTATATCAGCGTGGGGGACTGTAATGACGTTCTCAAGATCAAACAATAAAACTGGTGTGTCATTATCCTTTTCTTTCTTCCTCACATCACGCATTGAATTTTTGCAACCTATATGCCAGTCATATTCTTTCTGCAACGTTTCAGTAAGAGTTTCAGTTTTTCTTACCACAATAAACTTTTCGCATGTATCGCACCTGTCACTCTTTGGACAGTGAAATCCCAGATTGAACTCTGTGGTAAAGATTTTGTAATATAACGATTTTCTGACTGGAGTAATATTTTATGATGCACATTTTTGTACATAAAGATCGTACATTTTTGCAATCGAGAGATGAGCTCCTAAGTATTTCCTGTTTGTATTAGCCCTGCAGTAGTGGGACTCAACTGTGTGGAAAGATTTAATATGATCCCTTACTAAAGAAGGATCGCCTCTAGGTAGCCCACGGCTGTTTTCTGACCTTCCTCTTTTGTCCAAAGTATTTGTAACGACATTTTTTGTTTTGTGAGCGGTATAGATAGGTTTCTGGGAGATTGCTAGAGTTCCGAGGAAAAACAATTTACACACCTGAAATTTTTCCCCATTCAGAGTACAAAACAACATTTTGTAACAGAGAACAAAATTAGCATTTTGAATTTTCAAACTCGTTTCCTCTAAAAGTTTGGTTGGACCAGATAGAACCTTGTCAAACCTGACAAGGTTGTAACTGACATTTTTTGCGAAAATGGGGTTATTGTTGCTTTTGATTCCCCTCTTTCTTATGTACATGAAGAACTGACTCTTACTCTTATATGTTAATAAATAACCAGACTGCTAATTTGACAAGGTTCTAACTGAAGGAATTTGGTTTCCTCGGTGCAGTTTGACAAGGTTGTATCTCGCACTGATACTCTGTGGCAATCAGCTGGGCTGCTAACTACCACGTGACTGCTAGGCTGCTATGAGAGGTTATGTTGTTCCTGACCACATGTTGTTGTTGTTACTACTTTGTTGTGTTAGTGTTTTGTTATATTAACCTATTTATGGTAGTAATTTTGAAATAATCATGGAAATGATGGAAGACAATAATTGATAACACTATATCACTTTATAATACATAAATCACTTTATAATACATTCATCACTGTCCATTGATATGGAAATATAATATATAATAGAAAATTAAAGTTAAAAGGCACTTTCATCATTTACAAAAATATATATACATTTTTAGGTTCATAGGCCTGCTGATTAGCACTTGTGTTCCCCAAAACTCGAGTTATAACCAAAGACGTTCAGTAACAAAAAAAAAATGGCTTCCATAGATTATAAAACCAGTTTTCTGTGTGTTGTCCATATAGTAATGAATAACACAGCTGAATTTCGATGCATTTGGACAACATTGAAAACCAATATAAAACAAATACGAGACGGCTTTTATACCGCACGTCGGCAGTTTTCGAACAAATCGCAACGTTTTTTGCACGTCGGCAGTAAAAGGGTTAACCGCTGTTAAGTAGCAGTTCACTTTGTATTACGTGTCGTAGCGCAGTCTGGCGGATCCAATGTAAAACACTCCAACATTAACAACAAATTTATTATTAAAAAATTAATTAAATAAACTATTTAAATTGGACCGAATTGTGAATCTAAACCATTCTCGGATCCACCTGAAGACACACAAAAAGTTTCATTAAAATCGGTCCACCCGTTTAGGAGTTCAGCCCCATAGACACGCACACAAGAAATATATATAAAGATAATATAATATAAATATAATATAAAGATGTATTTTTATTAGTAAATAACCATCGAATATTATATTTAAAAAATCTTAAATAGTAAAGTGCCTATTTAATTGCTTAAAAATAGTTCATTTCAATATATACAAGATTTAGAACAAATATACTGCGTTTTATTTAAAAAAAAACCCACAAATATCGTTTGTTAAAAAAATCTAATCGAGTGATCCCGGGTTTACGGTGCAATCGTTTCTGTCTAGCATTGAGGTGTTGTGTTCTGTCTTCTTTGTTGGTGATATGTGTTTATAGTATTAATACCATCATGGTATGTAACAAGTAGTAATTTAAAGAAATATTTAAACTGAAAGTCAGTTTGTAGGTTTAAAAATGCCCGGGAAAAGGTGCACTGCTGCTGTCTGCAACAATAGCCACGCTAAAACAAAGGAAAAAGGCGTGGTATATTTTAATTTTTTTCAAAGACCCTGAAATAAGGATTAAATGGGTGTATTTGTGTAAGCGGGCAGGAAAATGGAACCCAGACTCTTGTTCCGTGTTCAGACCATCTTTTACTAGAAGACTATGAAAGAGATCTTAAATCGGATCTGTTTAATTTACCGAGAAAAACGAAGCTCAAACAATCAGCTGTTCCTTCTCAAAAATTGACAAGTACCCCAGTTTGTGAAAATGTTAAAACTGAGAATAAGTTAACGTTAAACAGAAAAAAAGAGGTACGCTAATGGGAATAACAAACAAAACTTGTAAATTCATTGGTATGTCCTGAAAAATCTGAAACATTTTCTCCAGGCGAACTAGGAGCGGAAAGTAGCGAGTTAACTACTAGTACTCTTTTGCCAAATTTTGAAATAGAATCCAGTAGAAATGAAAAATATATTGCATTATTGGAAGAAAATAAAATTCTAAAGGCAAGTCTTTTAAAGAAACAGTATATTTTAAGGGAAAATCTTTAAAAATTCGTAGCTTACTAATTCATTAAAGATATTGAAGAAGAACATTTCACGACAGTCGATAGAATCAAAAATAAAAGATAAGCTGAATACTATATTTACAAAAAATCAGTTAGATTTATTATTAGGCAATAAAAACAGAGTTAAATGGACTAACGAAGAGATATCAATAGCCCTCACTCTGCGCTACTTTGGAAAACGGAAATATATATATCTTATAAGAAAATGTAATTTTCCCTTAGCCAGTTTGTCAACTTTGAACAGATGGATCACCAATATATATATATGCAAAGGGTTTTTTGACGAAATTTTCCGTTTAATGGAAGTTGCTGGTGAAACTAAGGAAACACATGAAAAAGTTGCAGTTTTGATGTATGATGAGATGAAAGTGAAGGAACATACGAATATGACCAGGTTATAGGACCTCACATGCAAATGCAGGTTATTGTATTAATAGGACTGTTCTCTAACTGGAAACAGCCAATTTTCATCGATTTCGATACAACCATTTATTTAAGGCCATAAATAAAGCTCGCACCTCTAGTCATGATGTAGTAGCATGTGTATCATATATGGGTGGGGGAAACTATGGTTTATGGAACAAACTGAATGTTAGCATTGAAAAGCCATGGTTTGAAAATCCTGCAGACAAAACCAAAAAAAGTGTTTTTCTTCGCCGATACCCCTCATGTACTGAAACTATTGCGGAACTGGTTCCTAGATACGGGATTTATGTTAAACAATAATGTCTATGTTGATAAAACACCAATACGTGCCCTTATTGAACTGGATTCCAATGAGCTTAAAGTTTGCCATAAGCTCGACAAGCATCATTTATTTAGAGTGCGTAGGAGCTGAAAGGCAAAATGTAAGGTTGGCCGCTCAACTTTTTTCAAACACGACTGACAAGGCATTGGAATTATACAAACCTATCAATGACGTAAACGTTATACGTAATTTATCAGACTTTATTGCTACCGTGAACGATTGGTTTGACGTAATGAATACGTATGTACCACAGCGATCATTGCAGAACTAAAAATGTGGGTATAGTCTTTATGAAGTGGAGCAAAATAAATGTCTGGATGACATGATCACGATTGTAGAGACAATGCGTTGTCCAGGAAAGAACACCATGTTACCTTTTCAGAAAGGTATTTTGATCTCAATAAGGAAGGAATGGAGGAATGCGTGGGAGAAGCTTCTGGATGAAGACGGTGAAAGAGACTCTTGGGGGAAGGCCTACAGGATCATTATGGAACGATCAAAGAAGGAAACAACATTAGTCAGAATGAAGGAGGATGAAAGTTTTACGACGACGATAGGATCATTATGGAAAGATCAAGGAAGGGAACAACATTGGTCAGTATGAAGAAGGAGGATGGAAGTTTTACGACGACGATAAACGATACGCTACGTGTAATACTGCAAGGTCTGTTGCCAGATGACAATCAGGACGAGGATACTAACGAACAAAGAACTGTAAGAGTAAAAATGGAACTAGTTAGGGGGGGGGTTGGAGGAACCAGAATTTTCAGAAGATGAGTTGGATGCGGCAGTAAAGCAAATGAAGAATGGAAAGGCTCCTGGGCACGATGGAGTGAAGATAGAGGTAGTGAAGAGGATGTACGGAAGGATAAAAGGGCATATGCCCATCGTATACAGGATTTTTGCAGAAGGAAGATTCCCATTAGTGTGGAAAACAGGAGTGGTAAAGATATTCTTGAAAAATAAGGACAAGGATCCCAGTGAGGTGAAATCGTACAGACCAGTGACACTGCTTTCAGTCTTGGGAAAGTTAAGCGAAAAGTTGATTGTAACAAGAATAAGAAGATGGCTCAGTGGAGAAGACTTATTAACTGATAGGCAGTTCGGATTTAGGGAGGGAAGAGGAACAGTGGATGCATTGATGAAAGTGAAGAGCGATGTGGAGGAGACAGTAGAGAAATATGTGCTGGCCGTTTCTCTGGACATAGCGTATGCATTCGACTCGGCATGGTGGCCAGAAATCTTAAGAGTACTAAGGATATAGATTTCTCGAGGAGTTTGTATTGCCTAATTAGAGATTACTTTCAATGTGTTGATCAGGGTAAGAAATGGAGAGGCAGGGAAGAGGATGACTCGAGGGTGCCCACAGGGATCAGTTGTAGGACCACTCCTGTGTAATGTGATTTTTTTTTTTTTTTTTTTTTTTTTTTTTTTTTTTTAACAGAGGGCCAGGTTTCCTAGGCCTGGTAGTTGCCTCTCAGCCATCCGGCTTATTGTGCACCCTCTCCCAGGTTTAAGCTGTATCAAATCCCAGGCCTTTACAAAACCATGAGATCTTCTGAACAATGCCTTCCTGTTCCAACCCCTCTTCCGTATGCATAAGAACACCTAGGGATCTTGAGCGTTTGCTCTGTAATGCCGGACATTCAAATATGACGTGCTTGGCTGTTTCGTCAGCCTCGCCACATTTCCTGCACAGTGTTTCCTGAACTGGAATACCTATTCTGTTCAGGTGACTTCGGAATATCCAATGACCTGTAATAAAACCAGTCACCTTTCTGATCTCCGTTCTACTCATTCTAAGGGCATCTGCTGCAATGTTCCTTGATGGTCCCTTGAGCATCCGCTTTGCCTGTACATTCCCCTCAGTGTTTCTCCAATGTTGTAGGTGTTTGTTAGCCATCCACTTGGTAACTGATCTACGTGCTAAGTTATATGAGACCCCACACGTTGGTTCAGGACCGGTAAGAAGACGGTTGGCTCCCAAGTTAGCGCAACCGTCTGCCCCTTCATTTCCTGTGATTCCTCTATGTCCAGGCACCCAAGTTAGAATAACTTTATTGGTTTTCGCCAGCAATTTCAAGACCTTATGGCATTCCCAGACTGCCTTCGAATTACAGTCATGGTTGGCCAAGGCCTGCAGAGCAGCCCTGCTGTCCGAGTTAATGTAGATGTTTTTGCCTTTGTAGCCCCTTTCCACATTAACTCTTGCACATTCTGCAAGGGCTGTAACTTCAGCCTGAAAGACAGTTGCCAGTTTACCTAGGCTAAAGCTTAAGTTAACCCTCGGTCTGGCTCCCCAGACCCCTGCCCCAGTACCCTTCAGAGTCTTTGACCCGTCCGTGTACCAGGTTAGAGCCTTCTTCATGTAGTCAGGCTCACCTTTTGACCATTCCTTCCTCTCAACAATGTTGACTTGAAATGGTTTTTCCCAGTCCGTAACCTTTGCCATTCTGTCAGACATCATTTCTAGAATATCCAGTTTGAGAATGTCAACGATCTTGGAGTGCTTACTAGCATGGTGATAATGCCAGTTCCCATTGCACTTCAGTCTGTAGGCAGCCATCCTAGCCTCTCCTATGACGAATATGTCTAGGGGTGGGAGGTTTAGCACTACTTCCATAGCAGCGGTTGGTGTTCCTCTCATGGCACCCGTTGTCCCCAAGCATGCCAACCGCTGTACCTTTGACAGGTTTTTTGCGGCAGTCACCTGTTGGACTTTTGGCCACCATACCACTGAGCCATACACCATCATTGGCCTAATGACTCTGGTGTACAGCCAGTGTGACATGTCGGGTCTAAGCCCCCATGTGCATCCTACTGCACGTCTCACCATCATCAATGTAGTCTGAGATCGTCTGATTATGTATTCCATATGACAATTCCAGGTGAGTTTATCATCCAGTTTGACACCTAGATATTTGAACTCCCTGCTTAACTGTATCTGGCCCCCACATAGGACTGGCTGTGTGATTTCCAGTTTCCTTCTTCTTGTAAATGGTATCATGACGGTCTTCGAAGGATTTACTACAAGTCCTTCTTCGTCACACCATCGCTCCACAATGGCCAGTGCTCTCTGCATCATTTCCAGACACGTTACCATATGCTTACCTCTTATGAGTATAACAACATCATCTGCATAGCCTTGAGCATACATACCCTGTTCATTCAGAGTCCAGAGTAAGTCATCCACAACTATGTTCCACAGGCTTGGTGATAATACACCTCCTTGTGGACATCCTCGCTGCGTTTTGACCTCTCTTGTGATTCCGCACAGAGATGCCTGTGCTCTTCTGCTCTTAAGCATGTTACTTATCCACCCAACAACAGTTTCCTCCGTACCCCTGGATGTAAGCTTAGACACTATAGAGTGAGTACTCGTATTATCAAAAGCTCCTTCTATGTCCAGGAACACTGCTAAAGCTATTTCCTTTTGTTCAATAGCTTGCTCAATCTTGCCAACCAGACAGTGTAGGGCTGTTTCACAAGATTTACCTTTCTGATAGGCATGTTGATTTGGATGTAAGGGACGATTGATGAGGACTGTGTCCCTTAAATGCCTATCCAGAACCTTCTCCATGGTCTTGACAAAGAAGGATGTTAGGCTTATTGGTCTATAAGCCTTTGCAACCTCATAGGAGGGTTTGCCTGGCTTCGGGATAAATATAACCCTAGAGGTCCTCCAAGATGAGGGTATGACTCCTGTCGCTAGACTAGTTCTAAACAGTCGTAGGAGCAGGGGTATCACCAAGTCCCCACTCTCCTGCAGTAAAGCGGGAAAAATGCCATCGGTACCTGGTGATTTGAACGGCTTAAAAGACTCCAAGGCCCGTTTTATCCCTAAGTAGTTGATGACAGTCTTTGCACAGTTCCAGTCCACCTTAGACGAGCTATCTCTAGGTTCTCGCCGCCATTCACTAACAACTGTTTCACTGGTTTGAAACGATCCTGGGAAGTGTGTATTCAGTAAACACTGAAGAGTCTCCTCAGGATCCTTGGTGTGAGTCCCATCTTCCCTAAGTATAGTACCCACCGCATTTGTGGGGCTTCGAGCTAGGACTTTTTGGAGTTTTGCGCAGTCAGGAGCCTTATCAATACTCTGACAGAATTCTCTCCACGAGTTTCTCTTAGCTCTTCTCACCTCTTTATTGTACTCTGTTAGAGCAGCAGAGTACCTATCCCAGTTCCCTGCACGTTTGCATGTATTATATGCTCTGCGAAGGTTTTTCCTCAAGGTTTCCAGCCCCTGGTTCCACCAACATGCTTTTTTCCTTGAGTTTTTCTCAATCACGGGGCAGGCTTTGTGGTACGATTCTATCATGGCGTTTTTCAAAGAGTTCGCCATGTCCTCGACCCCTTGCCCCTGATACCCATTTTCCCTTACTAGATTGTTTTTTAGCTCTGCATTGAAAGCTACCCAATCTGTTTTCTTTGGGTTTCTATAGGTCTCCTTTATTTTATACGACCTCATGTCAAAGGAGATATACTTATGATCTGAAGCAGATGCTTCATCAAGCACACTCCAGTTTAAAACTTTAGTTGCAATAAAGTTGCTAGTCAGAGTTATATCTAAGACCTCTTCTCTTACCCCTGTACCTCTTCTTTGTACAAAAGTAGGTTTACAGCCTTGATTCATAATTACTAAGTTAGATTCTACTATGAAATTCAAGAGGCACTCACCCCGATTGTTGATGTTGCTGCTCCCCCAAGCGGTGTGGTGGGCATTCGCGTCACAACCGACAATCAGGTGCCTCCGCGTAAGGGTTCCGAACTCCACAAACCGCCTCATCTCCGCAGTTGGCGGTGGTTCTGGAGAATCGTATGGGAGGTAAACTGATGCAAACAGGATTCTGATGTTGCCATCACCTGTCTGCAAGTGAACCTCTGTCACGGCTGTGTCTCTAGAACACATTTGTGCCATTTTTAGTGATTTGATTTTGTTACTGACATATATACATGCTCTAGGGTTGTTACTGCCAGAATCATATATCAAATTACCTTTAGCGGTGCTCATCCCCATCACACGGCTGCCAATGGTCCATGGTTCTTGGATCAGGACCACGCCTATGTCGTCAGCCAGGATCTTCTGGCAGAGTGTTGCCGTAGCTGCTCTGCTGTGGTGTAAGTTTATCTGGAGCACCGCTGTCATCCACTATTGATCATTACCTCCCTGCAGCTTGAAGGTGATCCTGTCACTGCCCAAAAATGGGCGCATCGCCAGAGTCTTCAGCTTCTTCAGGGAGTCTTCGTCCACATGAAGGACCAGGAATTCGCCGTTGGTACTAGATTTCCCTCCAACAGCAGTCCATTGATCCGTGTCAAGGTCATTCTGGTTTTTGAGGGCTTCGAACAGCTCTTGCTTGCTGTCCACCTCGATGTCCTTAGGGATAAAAGTGGATACTTTAAACATCCTTACCAGACTTTTAGCTGGGCCCATTTTCAGCTGAACCCCTTCGAAAGGACTCAGCTCCTGGACCTGCTTCTCTAGCCACACCTTTGTTTCTGTGTTAACACAGCCGACCACTATCGCTCCACCTTCAACATGACAGCTGGACATCCTAACGTTTTTGCCCTTAAAGGCGCGTTTGCCCAGCACTTTCTTCAGGTTGTTGGCTTCTTCCGTCGATAGCTTCACTTCTGGGTGTTCGAGCCGGACAATAGCCAGCTTCTCCACAGAGATCCTTTCGGCATATGTTTCGGGTGTCTTCTTAGTGACACCTCCATCATGCCCCTTCCTTCTTTTCTCCCCTCCCTTTGCTTGTTCTTCAGGTGTCAGCTGCGATCGCTGCCTCTTCACACCTGAATAGCTTGGGGTTTGTTGTTTTTGGGCTGGTGCGGAATGAGTTTTCCCTTGCTCTGAGGCCCCCAACAACAACCAAGTTCCCTTTTGAGGAACCGGCTTCGTTGTTTGGTTTCATCAGAGCTCGGTTTTTCTCTTCCCACCTCTTCTGCCTTTCTTTCCGGGGGATTATCGGCTCACCTCTAGCGATAGCCTCTTCTATCCTCCGCTTTCGTAGTTCGCCTCTCGAGAGCCGCTTCTTTTTTGGCTCTTCCGGCCGAACTTCGCCTTCTGACAAGAGAAGTCTGTCTTCCTCCATTGGGGTCATCTCAGACACTCTTAGTTGTTCAATCGGTAGCTCTTCTGGTTGAGTTTCGCTTACCTCTTGAGTTTCAGTTTTGGTTTTGTTTTGGTTTGGTTCATTCTCCATTCTGATCCCACGAGAACCGGGTTTTTGCGGTCCATCTTCCCAGTGACCCGATTAGGAAGATAAGGGTAATTACGACTGGGTGTCCCCTGGTTCCCAGAAGGCTCCGTTGTAGACACTGAATATACCCCCAGTGCCACGAGACTCTCAGCACGGGTCGCATAACACCTTAGTCTGGGGTTGTTGGTAAAGTAGGGGTGGGACCATCAGGAAAGGAAGGGATAGGTAGCTACTCTCAATTTCAGGGCCAAATTAAGAGGGGGAAAAGGTTTTCTACCCTTGTCACTGGAATAGTGACAAGGGAAGGTGGCTTCCTCCCCTTGCCCTGCCACTCCCTTAGAAGTTGCAGCACAAGACGAGGATGGTACATCACCCACGATCCCATCTGGGACAGTGGCTGATGCCGATGAGGATGCCATTCCCCCACGGGTTTGTGTAATGTGATGTTCGACAGCCTACTGAGATTGGATCTAGGGGAAGGAGTAACAATCACTGCATATACTGACGACGAACTGCTAATAGTCAGAGGACAGAGTACACAACAGTTGGCTGATAGGGGTAGCAGGGCCGTAGAAAAGGTAATAGAATGGAGATAACAAAGGAAGCTGAAGTTTTCAAAAGCAGACAGTGACAGTGGTATTAATAGGAAAGCTGGTAAGACCACATAGGCTGTTAGTGGAAGGAGAATATATACGTTGCAAAAAGAAAATGAATTACTTAGGAGTGGTAGTAGGAGAGAGGATGAGTTTTGAGAATCATGTGGAGGAGGGTGTGCGAGAAATGAAAGGAGTCTACGCCAAACTGGCCGGACAGGCAAGAGCCAATAGGGGTATGACAGGGAGGCACCGTATGATGCTATACAAAGGTTGCGTGGAGCCGGCGATGTTGTACAGATGCCAGTTCTGGGGGGGGGGGAAATGCCCGAAAGATTGCACTGAAGAGGAGATTGCTGAGCATGCAAAGAAGAGTTCTACTGAAGGTAGCAAAGGCATACAACACGCTCTCGCATGACGCAATCAGAGTGCTGGCAGGAGTGACACCGATTGACCTGCAAATAGAGGAGAAAGTGAAGAGGTTGGAGGAAAAGGAAGAAGGAAGGGACGCCGCTGTGTACAACGCAGCGAGAAGAGACTCTGGAATAATGGCAGAGGCGCTGGCAGGAAATCGAAAAAGGCAGGGAGGCCTTCGAATACATGCCGGACATCATAAGGAGACTGCAGCAGAAGTAGGAGATGGACCACTACCTGACTGATAGGGACCCGTGACGTCACTGGTCACGGGAAGTGCAAGGCGAACCTCAAGAGGTGGCGGAGGAAAGGTGTAAGTGCGGAGAGCTGGATACCACAAACCATGTGCTCATGGAGTGTGAACTGTTTGAGGAGGAAAGAAGAGACCTCAGGCAGGTGATAACATCGAAGCATGTACAACGGAAAAGAGCCAACTTCGATTTCGATGAAGAGACTATCAAAGAGCTTAAAACTACAACAAGAAGGATTGCCATAAAAAGAGAGGGAAACAGAGTTTAAAAAGCTATGACGTCGCATTGTTCTTTTGCCTTTGGCGTCCACTTGAGTATGAATTTGGCAGTGCAAGCTTAAGCTCGAGTCATGTATTAGATTAGAACTCACATATTATTGAATGTACAATAAATTATTTATTGTAATTACTAATATAAATCAGTATTACTGGTTTTTTACATAGCTATGCACCGATATGGTGCAGGAAAGGTGGTACAGATTCTGTGTCACTGTACAGGTGGCGGTGGCGCAAGCGCAAGTGTCTACACCAGACCTGGGACGCAGAGAGGAAGAGCGAGGGGAAGGGGTGGAAGAGTACGGGCCCCTTTCCTTGAATTTGGCAGTGCAAGCTTGAAGCTTGAGTCATGTATTAGATTTGAACTCACATATTATTGAATTACAATTATTGGTAGCAAATTTCAGTATAGCCAAATTAACAGGTTAAGTCCCATGCCAGATTTGATTGTGGTAAACATGTCCCGTGTGTATCACTTTTGCTTCACACTTGATTTAGCCTGTGTCCCACGTGCAGCAGATTCGCTCACAGGACAACTCAATGTTTGGGGCTCCATGAATCATATCAGATGCATGTCTACAGCAATATACCATATACTGCCTGGGACATGGTTACAGTCATGATACATTGGGGTTGTGGAAGTTCGTTACCTGTCCTCCTCCACCACAACCCTACCACTCCACTACTTTTGACAGCAGACTAGAGGACATGTCCAGTTATATTATCCTCATTTACATTACATTATATTATCATTATTATATTATCCTTATATTATATTTATCCTCACCATTCCAAGGGCGGGACTTGTTCTGAATTTCCCAATTTAGTTTGTAGGTAAAATTCTGAACAGGAACTAATCTTTTGTAAATAGTGATAATTTTTATTATATGAGAATAACTTTGCTTTTTGAAATATATTATTCACCCTGGAACTGGCAAACGCCTACATCTTAGTTTGCAGTGTACAGGCATTTTAGATTGTCTCACTTTTTTATTATTAGTCTTAAAATCCTGCCAAAATTATATTTTACAAAGAACAAATAACTCCAACTGAGATTCACTTGACTAGGAGTTCCAGTAGTAAAATGTAGTACTCTTAAATAATATATGTTTTTCATCTACAAAACAATTTTAAACTTCCCCTAGTTTTGGAATTATTTTAGACTCACAAATTTTGAAGGCATTTGTTTAAATTTAAATTAATCAGCTGTACTACTGACCATCTTGTTATGAGCTCTGTAAGAACTATGAAAAACTTCACAATTTTACGACCAAATTTTTTCTCGAATTGAGAGATACATCCCATTTTAAATACAATTATAAGTATCCAAAACACTTTTTACCTATAAATAAAATTTAAATATCTCATCCGATTGTAAGAACAATTACAAACCCCCTTAATTATGTGACTAAAATATTAATTTAAAAATAAAGTATACAAGTGTATGAGGTTTAACATTGTTCTTACACGGTAAAACTGAATGTCATTTTAGTACAGCTGGATAAAAAAATTAGTAAAAAGGTTATTATTGGAATTTAGGAGAAAACAGGAACCTCATTTTATACCAAATATTGGATCCTATTCAGAATTTTACTAAAGTTTTCTACATTTAGTTTTATTATAGCCTATACTTATATTTATTTATATCTTAATGTTCAACTTATTTTTTTCTCTAATTTAATAATGCTGAATTGTAACAATTACACATTTGATCACTTAAAATCACCAATATCTGTATGAATTGGTATCTCTCTAAATTGTAATTTGCACATAATTATTAATGATGTATGGAACATGACTTGTTTCGAAATAATATTAATATGCATTGAATTACAAAAATGTATAAGAGAAGAGTTATAAGAGTATAATAAGAGAAGAGTTTGAATTTCGTTAGGTCATTTTTTAAATTGTTTTTTACAGTGTAAGGTTGCACTTTGTAGAAAAGTGTTTTACACAGCACCGTCACCCCGCCCTTCCAGTGAAAAAACACCCTCCAGATTATACTTAAATTCAAACTTAAGTCTTGTGAGCGCTCATAAATGTTAACTTTAACATTTTCTATTTATAATACGGACTATTATAAATTAATATAAGCGCCCAAGCTCTTCGCGCACCCCTCGCCACCCGAGCCGAGGCCCAGCGAGCCTAACAACCAGCCTCCTGAGTCTACCGCAAGCTGTGACACGTTCAGTCCGTCTCGTCGTCTTCGCGTGCCTTAGTGCTGTGCTTTTTGAAGACGAGTAGTGAGTGACATTGTGTGAGGATGGCTCCAAAGCCCCCAAACATCAGAGGGCACAAGCGCGCGAGTGGTGGTGCCGACCTTAGTGCTGTGCTTTTTTGAAGACGAGTAGTGAGTGACATTGTGTGAGGATGGCTCCAAAGCCCCCAAACATCAGAGGGCACAAGCGCGTGAGTGGTGGTGCCGACCTTAGTGCTGTGCTTTTTGAAGACGAGTAGTGAGTGACATTGTGTGAGGATGGCTCCAACGCCCCCAAACATCAGAGGGCACAAGCGCGCGAGTGGTAGTGCCGACCTTAGTGCTGTGCTTTTTGAAGACGAGTGGTGAGTGACATTGTGCAATGAATACAAACCTTATAAGAAGCGCAAAGCCAATGTTAAAAAGTCTGCCAATTTTTTATTTGAATTTGGCAAGCTTAGCGCGTCCACCGCTAGGCAGCGTGAAGGGCGCTCGTTGGCGTGGCGAGCTAGAGTGAGACAGAAGACAGAGCGGGAGCGAATGGGAAGACAGCGCGCGGCCAGTTAGACAGAGAGAGAGAACAAGCTAGAGCGAGAGGGGAATGAGGGGGAAACAAGCGCTCCTAGCGGCGGACGCGCTAAGCTCGTTTTGGCGGGAAACCAACTTGGCAGACTATTCTCCATAAGCTTTGCGCTTCTTTTAAGGTTTTGTATTCATTGCATTGTGTGAGGATGACTCCAACGCCCCCAAACATCAGAGAGCACGAGTGTGAGGGCAACCTTCACCCTCGAAGCGAAGCTGCAAATTTGGAAGAAAGTCGGTGAAAATTAAAAACAATTATTAACATCGTTAACAAAATAATACTCTATAATGAATTATACACTGTTAATATGCTATAGTTGTAAACTGTTGTGCGCTCAATCTAGCGGCGTGCGGCAACACCACACCACAGTAGTTTAACACATTCACTGCTACTGTCTCCGATCGGAGCCGAGACTCAGTTCGGGTGCTATCGGCTGGGTATATTCGGTTGGAGCCACTTGGCCATCTTTACTCAATTGGGCCAGTAAGCAGTTAGCATTCAACGTAGAGCGTTTATTGTTGTGTAGCGTGTTGTGAATCATATGTTTATGCGTTTGTTGACTTGGGAGCTAAATAACTACATTTTTGATACTGTATAGTGTATGGTTGGTTTAGTGAGTGTGTTTGGAGCTATATGGCATGGCGGGGCCAAATAGGGTTTGTGGATAAGGATCTACCAGCCTTATTGTTTGACAGTGAATTAGAACCTAGTGACGGAAACTAGGCGGCCGTGACAGTGACCTTGATGATGTTAAGCTTGGACGCCCCACCAAAGTAGATTGGTTTCAACTTTTATTATAGTCTGATTTAAACTGCTTCAGTACTAGGAGGCGTTTGACGTAGGCTACCTGCGAATTGGCTAGGCCAATGACCGGGGGTAGTCTGCCGCGGTGTTGCCAAATTTAGTAAAAGTTTACAAGGGCTGTTCAGTGTCTCTTGAATAGCCGCGCCGTCTACAACAGCCTACAAGCTCCGTGTGTCCGTTTAAACTTTAAGAGTGGTTGAGTTATTTATTTACTAAACTGTGCAATTAAATTAATAAAAAACTTCAATTTATAGCCACTAATTCAGTGATGTTTAGCTTTATTAAGTAAAGTTTAGTGAATTATTTTTAGAACTTATCAGCAGAATTTCATCTTTTATTATTTACTGTAAAGTTTTTGATGGATGTGCAAGAAGAACCGCGGAAGAAGAGAGGGCGTCCTAGAATACATGAAAAAACGCAGTAGTACTCCCTACAAGAAAGTTGGACAAGGAG